>NW_015733283.1:0-339 GCF_001515625.1 Sinocyclocheilus rhinocerous
ATGGGTGAGCAATTTAATTATTCATTGAATCGATTAGTTCTAAAATACTGATTAATTCAGGAAAGAAACAAGTTGCTGAAACTATTTGATCATTGATGCTCATACAAATTCCTCATAAAAAATAAAAAATAAACCTTTGTGAATCTGTTTTCTGCTTGACAAACGGTTTACGTTACTGCCCACTGACATGGTATTAAAGCTTGTTATTTTTGTCCTTGAAACAACTTAAAATGCACATATGTAAAAAATAAAAAATATATCCTCAATTCTTGGACCTTGGAATTTATAAAACCTTGCGTATGGCCCTGCCTGCAGGTGTAACATTTACTAACTATTGAA
>NW_015733284.1:0-339 GCF_001515625.1 Sinocyclocheilus rhinocerous
ACTGTTTTGCACAGCTAAATAGGCTAAATGGAGATTGCTGACACCGCCATGAACACTCAAGTTCACGCCAGCTCTTACATTAAAAATAAGATAAAAAATGAATAGCTCCATGGATCTTGTCTTCGCATATATTTGTTTGATGTTTTGAATCAGGTCTCCTCTGTTGGAATAAAATTGAATAGATGGCGCTGTCAAAAAAAAATAGGGCCCTATAAATGCGGTCTTAGAACTGTGGTCCTGAAACTGCAGGAACATACTATTGTGGGGGTGGAAACTTGCAGCTGTTTGCAGACGCACTCTCACTTATGGAAGCTTTTTCGAGAGAGTGCTCACTGCAGA
>NW_015733285.1:0-339 GCF_001515625.1 Sinocyclocheilus rhinocerous
ATCAGTATTCCACGGAAACTGGCCTGTGTGGCTTGGGATCAATGATGAGCGCTCTGAAGGCCTCTACCTATTTGAGGACACAACTCGTGTCACTTACTTCCAATGGAGGAAGCACTTCCTATCAAGCCAGCCAGATGGTGGGAAACGAGAGAACTGTGTAGCCATGTCCTCAGATGATGGAGACTGGTGGGACACCTACTGTGAAAGACGCATGTATTATCTGTGCGAGTTTGATGTTTGACCTTGATAAATTCCTAAATGGCTTCTAATTAATATATATATATATATATATGTCCCGGTTTCACAAACGGGGCTTAGCTTAAGCCAGGACTAGGCCTT
>NW_015733286.1:0-339 GCF_001515625.1 Sinocyclocheilus rhinocerous
ACGAATATTCATAAAACATTTTGAATGCATTAACTTTGATGATTGATGCAGAAAATGAAAATGTTATGTGTTTGACTTGCACTAAAGATGTTCACGTCAAAAGTATTGACAACCTGTCTGCATTATAAATAAAGAAAAACCTTCACGTGCACAAATACTGCACATATATGACTGCAGAAATGCAATAAACCTGATTCCGACACTGAATCGGATTCAGGTGAATTAAAGCTAAAGCGAATCAGAGGTGATTCGGTCTGGATTCTCTTACCCGGCTGCTCTCTCAGACTCATCACAGATATGATATAATGCGCCATGTCGAAGCAGGGGAACATGGAGAGG
>NW_015733287.1:0-339 GCF_001515625.1 Sinocyclocheilus rhinocerous
ATAACGCTTCCCTGATGGCAGTAACTGATACGTTAAAAATAAAACATGGCTTGAATCACTCATTATTGATTGTGCGTTCTTAAAATCTAATGACTCATAAATAGACTGAAGTGATGTATACTCCCATGACTTTCATGGCAACTTTGGCAAGAAGTACAAGCTATGATTTTGTTTGAACTGAAAGATACCAAGCTACCATACCATACCAAGCTTGCATTCCATAAACTTCCCAAAACTGCTTGGTAAAACAACAACATTATTTTCTGACTTACTCCGACCAACCTAAGTCTTCTTTAAAAATATAGTCTTTGTTCGAATCTTGAGCAGAGACAATCAATG
>NW_015733288.1:0-339 GCF_001515625.1 Sinocyclocheilus rhinocerous
ACATGCTGTTTGGCTACATTAAAACTTCTCACACACACACACACAATGTGCAAAGTAGTTAGATTACGCATATGTTAGGAGTAATACAAAAGTTCAGGTTGGTACGTTTTTTTTCTGTGTTTTTTAGCTTCTTGTGCAAACTGTTGCATTTATTTGATCAAAAATACAATAAAAACGGTAATGTTGTGAAATTGTATTATAATTTAAAAATTACTTATTCCTGTGATATATGGGGCTCAGTAAACATTTCTTGTTATTAATGCAGTTGAACATGGTTGTGCTGCTTATATATGATACCATCTGTTTTTCCAGGATTCTTTGATGAATGGAAAGTTCAAA
>NW_015733289.1:0-339 GCF_001515625.1 Sinocyclocheilus rhinocerous
TTTTGGCCTGTCAGGTTTGAAAGGGCCACATATGAACATGGATGCTGATATTGATAAGCCAGACCTCAATCTGAGTGCATCAACTCCCAAACTACATGCAGGGTTAAATAGTTCTGATATTGATGTACATGGACCTAATGTTGATCTCAAAGGCCCGAAAACAGACCTTACTTTTCCAGATATTGACAAGCCTTCTGGAAAAATGAAAATTCCCAATTTAAAGATGCCTAAGTTTGGTGTCTCAGGGCCAAAAGTAAATACGCCTGACTATGATTTGAAGACCCCTGAAATGGATCTGTCAGCTCCAGAGTTTAAGGCAGACTTTGATTCTCCAGACCT
>NW_015733290.1:0-339 GCF_001515625.1 Sinocyclocheilus rhinocerous
ATAGTTGTGTCTGCAACAACTAATAAATCCAGCATTGTAGATTCTAGCATGAGCTGCACTGATCACCTGACAAGACAGCTTCAAGTTTTAAATGATTCAAAATTCCTTATTCAGGTAAAAAAAAAAATGTTTTTATGTAGTTAAAATGGGAAAATTGTTGATTTAGAAACTGCATTGTACTCCACATTTTAATCTGAAAAATGCTTGTATAGCATTATTTAAATTTGACATTATTTTTTGGAATTCAGGTGAAACGAGAGCAAGAGAGTGAGAAAAATGGATCTTTTCTTCAAATCGAACAACACCAACGTAACAAGCAACACTGTGTTATTCTTGGAC
>NW_015733291.1:0-339 GCF_001515625.1 Sinocyclocheilus rhinocerous
AATTCTGCATAAAAATGACAAATGTTTCAATATGTCTGTACGATGTTACCTTCAGACAACAAACATTTAATAAATAAATAAAAGTAATGAAAATGTTTATTGATATTGTTTTAAGCAGGAAAAACATCACAAATATTTTTTTCCTCAGTGATATCAAATTGCATACCATATAGGGTAAATGACAGAATGAAGAAAGGATGTGGAGCTTTTGATTACAGATCTGCTAAAGGGGTGATTGCTGTAAAATAGTTTGACAATTAATGTGTCAACCTTGTGAGCAATGACTGTGGGATCATCAGTGGCGTAACTTTGCTTTGAAAAGTGGTGGGGACACCGCGC
>NW_015733292.1:0-339 GCF_001515625.1 Sinocyclocheilus rhinocerous
ATCAAGAACAGCATTTCTGCTGGATTAAACCTACAGGAGAAACTGGCATGATCAAAGATTATACAACAACCACAAAGCAAAGTTGTTTACAACAATAGAGTGGAAAAACACTTACATTGAATTTGTAACCTCAAAAGAGGTGCATATATTCCTAAGTGCGCCTTCTCCTCCTTCTTGGCAAATTTGGAGGATTCTGTCAACAGCCATACAAGTTGAATTCCACCGCGTTTGGTTTGGCCTTAAAAGATGAAGCCTGCATTCTGCTTCAACAGCTTCAGCTGCTAGAGCCAATCAGCTGCTTTTATTCCATAAAGCCTGGCACTTGCCAAAGACAGATCT
>NW_015733293.1:0-339 GCF_001515625.1 Sinocyclocheilus rhinocerous
ATATCGAGATATAATTTTTTGTCAATATCGCACACCCCTACTTGATACAGCGTTTATATAAGAGAAAGAGACGACCAGATGGACAGAGAGGGAAAAAATGTAAACGCACACCTAAATGTCGAAGTTATGAAAAAAAAAATATCTAAAAGAGTTAAAAAAAAAAAATCAAAAGAAGATTTAAGAAATAAGATATTATATTTTTTACATAAAGAAAATTAAGCTCAATTTAAACCTTCTTTTTGTTTTTTGCATGAAGGTAATAAGTATTTGGGGTGAAAATGTCATGCAAATTATGCCAGACTAACTAAAAATATTTAAATATATATAAAATAAAAAAAA
>NW_015733294.1:0-339 GCF_001515625.1 Sinocyclocheilus rhinocerous
AACGGTTACTATTTTTGTTCAGGTGAAAAATCCAGTACCCCGAGTACGGCATCCAGACTGGCTGCATAAGAAGCTTCTGGAAAAGAATGACATCTACAAGCAGAAGAAGATCAGTGAGCTCTTTACCAGTGAGGGAAAGAGACAGGTAGGTCTACTGTCACACATACCTTTCACACAACTCGCTGTCTCTCTGCTTCTATATGCACACATTCTGTTTCTTTCAGGTGGCCCATCAAACGCTAGCAGCAGGTGAGACCCCTGATATGGAGGACTTCGTTGCTCCTCAGCGCCCCATGCAGCCCGCCATACTCATCAGCACAAAGAGGAAGAGGATATCTC
>NW_015733295.1:0-339 GCF_001515625.1 Sinocyclocheilus rhinocerous
ATTTGGCAAAAAGGTTTTGTTGACTATGCATTTTACCTTTGAAATCTGAGGCAAGTGCAACTCTAGCGTCCCCGATCTTTGTGAGTAGTGGTGTAATGGCAATTTAAATTAAAATCTTTCATTACAGATTACGTTTCCAAACCATCCAAATATATGGGTATCCCCTTGAATTTGGTAAAAAGATAATGGGCCCCATTTATCAAATGTAGAAACAAGCGCACATCCGTGCGCACAAATCAACTTACAAAAGAGTTCGTGTGTGATTCATGAAACATTCGTATGCTGCCAATCTCGTCGTACGAATGATCGCACGTTGATAAATGTGGCGGCAGAAAACAA
>NW_015733296.1:0-339 GCF_001515625.1 Sinocyclocheilus rhinocerous
ATCTGTACGATCAAAAATGAAGGAGTATTTTTAGTTCTTTTCGCGATCATCAATAAAATACGAGACTAACCGCACCAGTGCGGGCTTCGACCCCAGGGGGTTAAAGGCTGAAATGTGAAGTTTATCATTTTATAAAACTTTCTGTATTTGTGGAAACCTGTATCTGAATTGTAAATCATGTTTTTACAGTTGTTTTATGGTTTAATGTTACCATAGACTTTGCCCTACCTTGCTCACACAATAGCCTATTAATTTTATTTGTGCAGGTCTTAAAAAGCCTTAAATTTGATTTTAAGGGTGCTTTCACACTTGGTTCGATTGCTTGGTCCGAACCTGAGT
>NW_015733297.1:0-339 GCF_001515625.1 Sinocyclocheilus rhinocerous
TCAAGCATTCCTGGAGAGTCATGGACCAAACAGCATAATCAAAGTTATTTCTACCTGCTAAATTAATAAATATAAAAGTAAACTTTGTGGCATAATGTATGAATATCTGCATCGTTTATTGGGGTTAATATACTGGCTAAACGTACAGTCAAGTGACAATCTATTTAATGGCTTAATTTGATCTATTAAAATGAAATCTGCAATAACTGCCACATGCAGTGCTAGACTGCATTCAGTCAATCGCGTTCTGCTTTGTGTAGCAATTAGAGGAGTTTACATTGTCAGGCTGTGCAGTTACAATCACACCCTCTGTAGGGGCGTGTGATGGGGCAGATGGTT
>NW_015733299.1:0-339 GCF_001515625.1 Sinocyclocheilus rhinocerous
ATTTGCTAAACTTTACAATTGTACGTTCAGCTTTAGGAGCTCTGTAAGCTTTACAGTTTTGTTCTACATTTTATAGTTGTGCTGTAAACGTTATATTGTAAACTTCTTACCTTTTAATTTGCTAAAATTTACAAATGAATTTCGTTGTCATAGAATGGGATCATGACTAAAGACATGACAAGACTGAAGAGGCTCCTCTCAGAAATAGAGGTCAGTTTGTCTTACTGTGATTGTTTCTTATATTACCCATTCTTAAAGGGGACACACACAGTTTCTGCCAGACTCATGTTAATATACCTATAGAGTAGTATTGCATCCTTCATATCTCCAAAAAGTCTT
>NW_015733300.1:0-339 GCF_001515625.1 Sinocyclocheilus rhinocerous
GGGTGACGTCACGGACACTACGTCCATGTTTTTATACAGTCTACGCATAGTATCTCAATTTGAACTTTTTGTCATAATTATGTCATAACTATGTTTTTTTTGTGTGTGTGTGGTGAAAATAGATGCTGGTCCACAGAATGAAAACAGAAAATATCGAATTATTGTGAATGCTGATAGCATAGTTATTAAATAAACAAGCCACTCTGAAGGCGAATGAGTGTGTACAAGACATGAGCGGTTACTGTAAACCTGCAGTATATCACCTCCATCGCTCCGAGCAGGGCTGTAAACAGCTTCTACTGGAAGGCTCCATTAGGAGCTGAGTGACAGGAAGTGATC
>NW_015733301.1:0-339 GCF_001515625.1 Sinocyclocheilus rhinocerous
AATAAAGTGCAGAAGTGAACAAAAAGTGAATTTTTTTGCTTTATTTTTTATTTTTTTACAAAGTTAAGCCTGCAAATGGCTAAACCAAACAAAGAAACAGAACAAATGTCACCATCGTCATCTTCATGTGGAGGATCACTTTTCTTTGACTATGACTTGCATTTTCTGCATCTGAGGGCTTGCAATTCAGACACTGTGGTTTTTGAAAACTTCATCACAGGGTCTGTAAAAGGAAAAATAATTAATCAGTGGTTTTAAGTGGTGTTTTTGAATATCATATGTATTATTATTTGAATAGAAATGCATTAGAATTTCTGTTCTTAGTTTACCTTTCAAAGC
>NW_015733302.1:0-339 GCF_001515625.1 Sinocyclocheilus rhinocerous
TAATTTAATTTAATTTAATTTTATTTTATTTTATTTAATTTTATTGTGGGTGAAATATGCTATATATCTCATAAGATAAAATGAGGACATATTATAGACGTTTTTTTTAATATTATCATTTTATTTGGGTTATCACACAAAACTCAAAATATCTTCTTTTTTTATCTTTTCATGACATGAACATTGTTTATATTATATTATATTATATGACATGTGGGAGAAATATGACACATTATTTCATAAGAGAGTGATGATTTTACAGCCACGCCTACCTAAAACGGCTCGTAAACACGCCCCCCACATATCTACATCACTATGTGGAAATATTAGCATAATGCG
>NW_015733303.1:0-339 GCF_001515625.1 Sinocyclocheilus rhinocerous
CCATTGCAAAAATGATTGCAGTGTGCATAGTTCATGGTGGAGTTGGCCCTCATTTTTTTTCTGATCATCTTTTTATGCAACTCTGTGGTCAGTGTACACTTCCTGTTTCCCTTGAGGAAATAGCAGACAGCAGCTTCAGAGAAAAACTCTCAAAGGTTATTGTAACTTTAGACTTGTCTCATCTACACAGGGATTTTTTATTGTGTCATTTGCAATGGGTGCTTTGTGATTTCATGGCATAACAATTTTCTAATTATTTACTTGTAGATTAAAGAAGCAGACTCTGTTGAAAACGCAAATTCTGCTATCTCAGATGCTGGAGACAGTCTGTACATGATG
>NW_015733304.1:0-339 GCF_001515625.1 Sinocyclocheilus rhinocerous
AGCGCTGGCTTAAACTGACAGTTGATGAATGCATTCGGTCAACTTCATCACACAACTGAAAATTGACAAAAAGAGAGTTAGTCATTCACTTTAACTAAAAATACTTTAAAAATATATATATAATAATAAAACATCAGACATTCTAATATTCTTTGTTGCCATTTCCCTTTAGTTATATCACTGTACAAATATGCATATATTTGTTTACCTAAAGGTTTAGAAAATTACGATGTTTTTACAAAAGAGTTAAAACTGTAAATGATCATTTTAGCATACGGTTTGGTTTATATTGACATTCAACATTTATTTTAAGCTGAGAACTGATTTAAAATCTGTGAT
>NW_015733305.1:0-339 GCF_001515625.1 Sinocyclocheilus rhinocerous
GGGAGGAGCTTCACTGATGATGTGTTTGTTGTGGGAGGAGCTTCATTGATGAATTGCAATGTGGGAGGAGCTGATCTGCAAAAATAAAAAATATATCACTGAGTTACTGAATTCATTTTAATACTAATGCATAACAGAATAAAAATAATGTAGTACTAATTCTTCTAGATAGGCTATAAATAATGGTAAGACAAACCAGTAAGACAAAAAGTTAAAAGCATAAAAATAGAAATAAATCTACAGATTTGTAACCAACAAATGCCCTCAGTCTGTTGACACCAATGAAATGAGCTTTAATTGGTATCAGGAGATCTGAAGACATCAGCATAATAAATGAGG
>NW_015733306.1:0-339 GCF_001515625.1 Sinocyclocheilus rhinocerous
AGCGTTTCGCATTCCAAAGGCCATGACAGTATATTGAAGGAAGTTATCTCGGGATACAAATGCAGAGATCTCTGAAGCACGCTGTGTAAGCGGCATTTGCCAGTAACCCTTCAGTAGATCTAACTTGGTTACAAAGGATGAAGCACCAACACAATCGATACAGTCCTCCATCCTAGGTAACGGAAAAGTGTCTGGCTTGGTGACACTATTCACCTTTCTGTAATATGTACAAAACCCACAGGAACCATCCAGCTTCGGCACTAGGAGGCACGGCGAGCTCCACTGACTCGAACTGGGAACCGCTAAACCATGCGTAAGCAGGTAATCTACCTCCTTCCT
>NW_015733307.1:0-339 GCF_001515625.1 Sinocyclocheilus rhinocerous
AGTCACTGCCACAGGGAAGATGTTTGGCGTGTGTTGCTTGTTCAGATGCACAGCGGGGAGGCGTTTCCTCATCTCAGCGTGCGGACTCATATTAAACCGGATGGGATGTCAGTCGTACCGATCGGTTCAATTTTAGATTGAGAAGGCATCCCTAATATATGTACAGCTGGTTAATGAGAGGTCCAAACTACAAGCACCTACAACAGGGTAAATAAAGGTGCTTCTTGTTTTGAGAGGTACAACTTGGCTGTGAGTGCTCCAATCGAGAGTGCGTATTTAGACAGCGTCATGTTTGCCGAGAGAGGCTAAAGGTCGGAAAGCTCTTATATGGAAATGTTT
>NW_015733308.1:0-338 GCF_001515625.1 Sinocyclocheilus rhinocerous
AATTAATGACAGAATTTTCATTTTTGGGTGAACTAATCCTTTAAGAATAATATTTGAGTACTTTTTACACCTCTGTATTTTAGAAATAAGAAGATTTAAAAGTAGAGCAGCAAACAATATGTGGTTTAATTCTAAAAATGTTGCCAAAAATAAATAAGTAAATAAATAATGACTATTTTTTGCACAAATATAAAAAAAAATGTTGGTGTACTTCAGGGAAAATGTAAGTATGATATGACTCCTGTAATGTGTTCACTTGGTTTAAGAACCTAAAAGGAAATGTTTCATAGTTTTTTTGCTGCTTTACAGGTGTGGAAATCAGAAAGATCACAGACGCC
>NW_015733309.1:0-339 GCF_001515625.1 Sinocyclocheilus rhinocerous
TCCAGTCCAGGAGCCTTCAGAGTCCACTCCAGAGCCTGCTCCAGTTCCCCCCGAGGTGGGGACTTCTGCTGCAGAACTTTCTGAGGTGGTAGCATCCACTTCAGCTCCTCTCTGGGCGGTGGTGCCGACTCCTGAACTCTCAGTCTGTGTTTTCCCAGCCAAGGAGATGGTTGCTGAACTGTCTGCCGGTCCTGTTACAGCCATCAAGGCTGTTAATAATCTCTCTGTGCTCTTCATTGCAGTACTGCCTGAGCCACTAGGGGGGTCATCTGCCTTGTCAACTTCGCTGAGGTGGTCATTGGCCAAGCTCCCGGCTCCGCCCTGGTCACCCGCCGGGGT
>NW_015733310.1:0-339 GCF_001515625.1 Sinocyclocheilus rhinocerous
AACTCCTCTCTGAAGATCTGGGTACAAACTCCTGAGTACACTGACGCTTCTCTGACACCAATGCCGCACTCTTTCAGGTCCTCCTCATAAAAGATCAGGTTCCCTTTTTCCAGCTGTTCAAAAGCCAGTTTTCCGAGAGACAGAATAGTCTTTCTAGCCTGACGAGGATTGATTTCATAATTCCCATCATACTTTTGAGTCTTCAGTTTAGTCTGCAATATCAGGAAGTGTATGAACATTTGTGTGAGAGTCTTGGGAATCTCTGCACTCTCTGCTTTACCCATCATCCTCTCTAGAACAGTGGCTGAAATCCAGCAGAAGACTGGTATGTGACACATG
>NW_015733311.1:0-339 GCF_001515625.1 Sinocyclocheilus rhinocerous
AGGTCCACTGGGGGTTTGGGAATGGGTGGCGAAACATGCCACACACAGATATTCTGTATATAACAAAACACAGGAATGTTCCTTAAAAGAGAGTGAAAATGAAAGTATGGTTTGATGCTAAATTAATAATCGAAGATCTAATAATGAAACTATGCCTAAATAATACAAAAAAAGTATGTGGTGATTTTAAGTAGGGTGACCATACGTCCTCTTCTTCCCGGACATACACTGTACGGGCCAGGATTTATAAATCGCCTAAAATGTCTGGGTTTTGGCTTTGTTTTCCTGTCACCGTTCTTTAAAGTCCTCAAACATTATACCCATATTTGCATTGCTTTG
>NW_015733312.1:0-339 GCF_001515625.1 Sinocyclocheilus rhinocerous
CAATGATGGACTGCACATAAAATCACTGTTCAGGACACTGCAGTATCAATGTTTGATTATAGAGCACTGATGCTCAGAGTGTTTTGTATTCTTACAGTGACGCCATAAAATATTTAGACACTTCAGCCACACTTAAACCTGTGAATCTGAAGAGAGAAAAGCTTGAACAACAGAGGATCTGAACGTAACACAAAATGATTTTAAACAACATTTTGCTCATTATTATTATTAAACATAAAACTGATGTCTGACTGTTAGTTACATTACTATATTTGTAATATAGTAATATAATAACTGCTTCCTGAAAGTTGAAGTTAGTTATGTGATTTTATATGTATG
>NW_015733313.1:0-339 GCF_001515625.1 Sinocyclocheilus rhinocerous
TCAATTTCAGACAAATTGACACTTATGACTGGTTTTGTGCTCCAGGGTCACAAATCAGTATAAATTGGGTCTTTCTACAAGAAACTATATAGATTTCTTTTAAATCTTAGAATGGGGTCCCTCGCACAAAAATGATTAGATCTGATTAGATCTGTGACATCTAAAAGATTGAAAACTCATAAATCATGCACCTGTGAACGGGTATTTCTACATTGACATTAGATGCTGAAAACATCTGCTTTTGCTGCATCTGTCAGTCCAATACGACTGTCATATCAGCCAGAGAAACAGAGTAAAACCTCATGATTTGCTGTCTTCTTCAGCTCAGAGAGAAGAGAC
>NW_015733314.1:0-339 GCF_001515625.1 Sinocyclocheilus rhinocerous
AATAATAATAATAATAAAGTGCAATACAATGCGAAGCCCACCCCCACATTCAATTTCTTTAAGGAAGTCCTGAAAGTAGTTTATGATTTTGCTCTTTACCGAAGCTCTTGAAGTTCCTCTCGCACTAATTTCAGGAGCAACACTGCTGAGAATGTAGTCAGCATCTGGCTGGAAAAATAACAAATTGTCAGTTATCAACAAATTGGTTCCAAAAACAATGTTGTTACAAACATTTAACTTACTGTACAATCCTCCCCAGGAACAAACAGACTCTTACTGTCAGGGAAAACACATATTCAGTTTGCAGGTAACAGAAAAAGTTTATTACGCTCTCACTGA
>NW_015733315.1:0-339 GCF_001515625.1 Sinocyclocheilus rhinocerous
AGGTGAGAACATTGCGCGGATCGGGGGCATGCTCCACACGGAATTTCTTTTGAAGACATTTGCTTTAGTTTACATGCTCATTTGTAGTTACTTTAAGGTGTTTTTTTTATATATAGTTTTTTAATACCTTGTATGTCCAAAACTGTAATTTTTCACAAAAACAAACAAACTTTTAAAAAAATCTTGTTGCAACATTTTACAAAAATCAAGATTAAATACATTTGGTCAAAATCTAATGTTTTAAAAGATGAAGCGCTATGCAGGCTATTTAAGACAATACTGGCTGATTAGACTGCAATGCTGACCTAAAATGCAAAATGTTTGCCCTCTCTCTCTTCA
>NW_015733316.1:0-339 GCF_001515625.1 Sinocyclocheilus rhinocerous
GGTTCACCCAAAAATGACTCCCTTACTCCTTGTGAAGTTGTCCAAATTGTTTGGGCTTCTTCTGAACACAAGATATTTTGAACAATCACTTTAACAGTGCAACAGATTAACCAGCTTTATAGTTCTTCCTTGTCCACATTGCTAAAAAGACATACAGCTGCTTACAAATATCTGTACTCCCAAGTTTGGGGTGCACCTATACATCTGATGTCTTAAGTGGCAGTGAATACATCCAAACAGGCAACTGACCACCTTCTGTTTGCCTCTTACAAGTCTCCTTTCAAAGTAATACTCGTAGTATAGGAGCAGAGGTGGCACTGAACCAATATGCACACTGAA
>NW_015733317.1:0-337 GCF_001515625.1 Sinocyclocheilus rhinocerous
ACACACACACACACACACACACACACACACAGACAGAGACAGACACACACACACACACACAGACACAGACACACTAGCATTAAAGGGACGTCACGCTGAACACTGAACAGTCGAGAGCAAACGTGAGCGAATGCAGCTTTCCATGCACTCTCTCTCGTGTCATGATTAATCACGGTAACGACAGTAAAGTGAGAAGCTGATGCAGGCAGATTCAGATTCAGATTCAGACACAGGTGTGTCAGCGACAGGAGCGGACGCTAGTTACTTCTTTGCAGTGACGCTCAGGAGGATGAGAGCCAACCCTCTACATTGCGAGTAAATCACTCGCATATGCGAC
>NW_015733318.1:0-339 GCF_001515625.1 Sinocyclocheilus rhinocerous
GATTTTTAGACCTGGAAAAGTCATGTAAATTTAGAAACGTCCTAAAACATCCTGACAATCTTAAAAAATGAACTGGAAATCTGAATTGTAGAATTATTATTATTATTATATCAATTAATTATATTAGCACTCCTAGTTTTAGTTAAAAACATAAAAACATTTGCATGATCACTATCGTGCAAACATGCTGTATTGAAAAGAAATGCATGAAAATGTATGTATTATGTATATGTATTATGTATATTATGTATATATATTATATTTACATGTGTGATTTTCAGACCTGGAAAAGTCATGGAAATGAATAAACTTCTTAAAATGTCATGGTAATTTCTATAA
>NW_015733319.1:0-339 GCF_001515625.1 Sinocyclocheilus rhinocerous
CAAACTGCCAAAGTCACGTGATTTCAGTAAACGAGGCTTTGTTACATCATAACTGTTTTGAAACATTTCAAAATCTCAATGGTTTGCCGTTGGGGGGCGATGATCCCTGTGAACCCGTGAGTCATGCAATTTTATTGAGATCGCCCCCCAGCGGCGAACCATTGAACCACCGTCTATTATTTTTACCTGATCTCAGATCAGTTTGATCGATTTGTAGACATTTTTAATGAGACATCTGTGTAATTAAAAGGATGAGTAGTAGTTAATAGTCTCTTATTGCCCTGTTTAGAGAAGCTCTCCATAAAACAAACAAAACAAGCCCTGCAAATAATAATTATT
>NW_015733320.1:0-339 GCF_001515625.1 Sinocyclocheilus rhinocerous
TTCTTGTCATTTTAAGGTGTCTTCATTTCATGTATATTTAAAAAATATTGATTAAACTTATTTTATTTGTCAATTTTTCCAAGTGGAAAAGGCACCGATTTCGTGGAATGACCCAGATTTACATTTTATCATTCAGCAGTCGCTTTTATACAAATCAATTTATGAATGAGCAGCACTAACACAAGTTTTGTCATAATGAGATGCAATGAAAAACTGCAGATGATGCTGATCAGTTGAATAATGTTTATTGTATGAGCTGGTGTATTATTTATGACAGGTGCTTCTCACTTACTGTATCATATTTGATATGCAAATTTATAAGGCCTCTAAATTATCAAC
>NW_015733321.1:0-339 GCF_001515625.1 Sinocyclocheilus rhinocerous
CACATGATCTCTTAACGGTAATTTACCGGTAATTTACCAGTAAAGACTTTATGTGTGAAAGGGGCTGGTGATTTGCCGCCACCTACTTTCGGTTTTAGTTAAATTTTTAAACCCTTTATGGTACAAAGTTACCATATGGCAAGAAGTTGGATAATTTCTGCTCATTCTGAAAAAATATATATATATATATTATGGGCACTATGGGAATTAAAAGGGCAGGCCTTAAGGTAGGCTATGCTGTTTTTAAGTCACGTGACATTTGAATGTCCGTCCAAAAATATTTTTCCCACTGTTACCCTCACACGGAAGACACCTGTTGAAGTGCTCCAGAAATTGCTC
>NW_015733322.1:0-339 GCF_001515625.1 Sinocyclocheilus rhinocerous
GTTCCACAGAAAGGACAAGCAGCGTGGAAGGCATGCGTTCCGTGCGGCAGTGGGATCTGACTCCAGCCTTGCACTGTCTTTTCTGAGCACACGTGACCGCAGGGGCAGAACGCATGTGTGGGGGGCCCCGCGTCCAGATACAGGCCCCCTTCGAACCCGAGCCAGAGGGGCACGTAGGGGCCCACCCCTCTGCACATGGGACACTCTCGCTCTCCTGTGGTAGCCGGAGCTGTGCCTCCGCCACCGCTTAACGCCACCGCAGACGATCCCGCTTTCTCTTTACGAAACCCCCAGTTGTGGTAGCCGTGCACATGGCCGCAGTTCATATAGACCCAGGGC
>NW_015733323.1:0-339 GCF_001515625.1 Sinocyclocheilus rhinocerous
CAGTACTAAATAGAAAAAGCACAAATCTCTGACGACGGTCACATTCTTCCCCCCATGGAGAAAGATGCCCTAATGTCCTGCACTATTATAACCTATATATGCTCATCACAGGAAAATTTGTCAATACATGAAACCCTGCAACAACCACAGCATAAAAAAACACTAGTTCCCGCATTCAACATTTACATTTCACTCATTTCCAAATAATTTGGCATTGCAATACAAAGTACTAGCTAATCCGGGACATAATTTCATCAATATTAAAACCCTAGAAAATCCTCATCCTCGGACTCATCAGTAAAAATTTTCAAGGCTCCCTCCATTTCCTTACGATCCAAC
>NW_015733324.1:0-339 GCF_001515625.1 Sinocyclocheilus rhinocerous
CAGTGTGTGCACCATCCACCTGATCTGATTCAACCAGGCAACCTTCATCCATTGCTCCATGGTCCAGTTCTAACACTCACGTGTCCATTTGTAGGTGCTTTCGGTGGTGGACAGCGGTCATCATAGCTGGTTTTTGGCTATGCAGCCCCATATGCAACAAACTCTTATGCACTGTGTGTTCTGACACCTTTCTATCATGGCCAGTATTACGTTTGTTTATCAATTTGAGCTACAGTAGCTCTTCTGTGTGGGTCAGTGAGCCTCAGGGGTCCATGACCCTGATACTGGCTCACCGATTGCCCTTCCAGGTGCCACTGTAATGATATAATCAATGTTTTT
>NW_015733325.1:0-339 GCF_001515625.1 Sinocyclocheilus rhinocerous
CCATTATGTTAAATTGAGCGTATGTGCGAAGCATCTCTGGACGTCGCCAATCTCTCATCTAGGTCAGTTTTGCCATGAAGAACGGCTCGACATCAACACCGCTGAGAAGATTAATTCTGAATTTGTGCTGAAACCTGACTTCACTGTTTTCACCGTTTAATCTAATGTGAGAAACGGCCTTAGGAAACATAAAACACAAAGCGTAGACTAGAGGGGTAAAAGACGGTCTGCCAGCTAAAAGAAATCAACATGACTTATTCAAGGTTACACTAAGGACAGGACCGACTGCTGGAACCTTTTACAAACCAAACAAGCAAACAAACAGACAGACAGGGAGAG
>NW_015733326.1:0-339 GCF_001515625.1 Sinocyclocheilus rhinocerous
CTGCCATCAGACCCAACAGTCTCTGAAACTGTTTGACAGTAAGTGTTACACGATGACGCACAAGTGTTAAACAGACGACGTGTTAAACAGACGACGTGTTAAACAGACGACGCACAAATTCTCTCACTCTCCTCACGGCTGTGAGAATTGCTTCGATATGAGCAGGAGACAAGTGTGCCTGCATCGTTGATGAATCCCACACCACGCCCAGATAAGTGGCTCTCTGTAGCGAAGAAAGCACACTTTTCTTGACGTTTAGCCGTAACCCCAGCTCTTTCATATGGGTGAGGATGGCATCTCGATGCCGAGCCGCCATCTGCTCTGACTGAGCTAATATCA
>NW_015733327.1:0-339 GCF_001515625.1 Sinocyclocheilus rhinocerous
CCAAACTTGACATATTGTTACTTAAGCCAGTGGTCACCAACCTTTTTAAGCCCAGGAGGTTTCATAACAGACAAGCATTTGTGGTTAAAAAGTATAGAAATGTTACATTTTTTAAAGAAAACGAGCGATGGTTTCGCTAGATAAGAGCCTTATTCCTTAGCTGGGATCGTGTAGAGCTCTTTGAAGCGGCACTGAAACTCCAATTTGGACCTTCAACCTGTTGATCCCTGTTGAAGTCCACTATATGGAGAAAAATCCTTTTCCTCAAAAACCTTCATTTCATTGCGATTTCAAGCAATTTCCATTCACAATGCGAAGAGGAATTTATTTTTACCATGT
>NW_015733328.1:0-339 GCF_001515625.1 Sinocyclocheilus rhinocerous
GGCCTGCCCCAGACCCTCTCATCTCCCATTAACAGACCATCTGTAGCAAGAACTTACTACGATTGGTGAGAGCCAGGGCTTAAAAACTAAAAAAAAAATCGTCAGGCATGCGTGATCCCTTTCCTCTGCGTACGCATTCTCAGTGGCCAGATCTGTAAGTGTCTGAAAACAGTAGTCACTTTGCACTTGAGTATTAGTTACAGGTATATTTCTTATGCTAAAGTGAATTTTTTTTCACAAGGTTAGAGTTAGTCTGCTGTGTCATGGATGACCTAATGCTCAGAACTGACCCACAAGATGGGAATTACAGTGTGCAGCTTGTGGTCAGCGTTATTTTTT
>NW_015733329.1:0-339 GCF_001515625.1 Sinocyclocheilus rhinocerous
CCCCGCCCTGGACTCTACGGCTGGAGCCCTATAACCCCCCCAAAAAAAATACTTGGGGAAGATACGAGCTTTGAGGCCCTCCGTGGGGCAGACATAGGGACCACGACCCTCTCTGGGCCTAATTCATGAACTGGAGCCCTTTTGGGCTAAACTCAGGAACAGTAGCCCTCCATTGGCTAAACTCAGGAACTAGAGCCCTCCGTGGTCTAAACTCAGGAACAGGAGCCCTCTCTGGGCTTGACGGGGGAACAGCAGCCCTCCCTGGGCTTGATGTGGAGACAGGAGCCCACTCTTGGCTAAACTCAGGAACAGGAGCCCTCCTTGGGCTACACACAGGAA
>NW_015733330.1:0-339 GCF_001515625.1 Sinocyclocheilus rhinocerous
CTAATTGAGGAAGGTTGATCGATCAAAACGTTGGCAAATAAAATTCCGTAATGAATTAAGTTACAGTAGTGTGTGGGATTTATAGATTTTCTGATTTTAGAGGAACACAAAAGGACAATTGGATCATTGAGTCACTGAAGCCTTGTTCAGACTGTCAGTGCAAATCCGATTTTTGTGCATATCCAATCATATTTAGCAAGTCTGAATGGCAAAAAATCATGTAAAATCCGATTTTTACAAATTTGTTTCAAGCCACATTCATATGTATACACTAGGGGTGTGACGAGATCCGAAGTGTCTCGCGAGATCTGACTGGTCTCGCGAGAACGTGACGATATC
>NW_015733331.1:0-337 GCF_001515625.1 Sinocyclocheilus rhinocerous
TGGAAGGTGTGCATTAAAACCACTGAATGCACAAGTAGTGCCAGTAAGTTTAATCACCATTCTATATTAATGTGCTGCCTTCACTGAAGTGCGCGCGCACACACACACACACACACACACACACACATAAAGAGAGAGAGAGATCAGAGATTTCACTGTCACACATCAATAACAGCTTACATCAATAACAATAACTTGTCAGTGCTGTAATATGACCATGATACAAGCAGGATAATCCATGGCTAGGTGTGCATTAAATGAGGACCAAGGGGATAGCTGTTTTCTGTTCCCCATTGTTTCTGTGTTTACTTCCTTGTTCAGTGCCCTGTGCTACCCT
>NW_015733332.1:0-339 GCF_001515625.1 Sinocyclocheilus rhinocerous
TTAAGAACAAGCATAAGCCATTGCCGCTTTCTTCGGTAGGGGGCGGAACTAATGCTCAATATGTAATTCAACTGGCTAATGTTCACCTATTACAGTTCGCCTTTTGATTTCAGCAAATCAGTTTGAGTGTAGATAGGAAATGTAATTAATATTCATTAACCTCATTCACTCATCAGACCTTAGCACGTTTATATAGTTATTACTAGTAGTTCTGTCAACTCTCAGAAAAATTAGCATGGTAATATACATGGCTATGTGAATGTATCTGGTCTTGACAGAACAGATCTGCTTACACTGCTGCTGCTGCAGCAGAGCAAGTACCAAGACTTGCTACTGCCA
>NW_015733333.1:0-339 GCF_001515625.1 Sinocyclocheilus rhinocerous
CTATTTGATGTTTTAACCAAACAACTATGTAATCTTATTAAACCATTGAAGTTTATTGACTTCTACAGACATAAAGAGATGACATAATGCTTGCTGTTTTTGGAATGACATCATTGGCAGGTCATTCTGGCCTTATTCGAAACACCACTGCTCAATGAGCCATGCAGTTTCTTTAATTTATAATATGTCCAAAACTTCACAGTATTTTAGTTTACAAATGTGTTTCTAGACCTTCTGGTTTCATCAGACTTTGCAGTTTGCCAAGGATCCCACAAGGAAGTGACATCTGTGGCCTTAAATTATGCTACATTCTCTGGGGATACATTCCCAAGGCTTAGA
>NW_015733334.1:0-339 GCF_001515625.1 Sinocyclocheilus rhinocerous
AATTTTACAGTTAAAATTACACTTATTTTTTTACAGTGTAGGTGTTACACGTGACCTCTTCAAAAGCACAAATATTACACATCTCTTAACTCTTTCCCCACCAGCATTTCTGAAAAAAGTTGAAAGCCACCGCCAGCGATTTTGATTTTCAGTCAAATTGGATGGCCTCCAGTATATTTTGCTGTATGAATATTCGAATATGTAATACACCAAAATAAAGATCAGAGCCTCTACTTTAAAAAAAAAAAATCCGTTTTATTTTATTTTATTTTAGCTTAAAACATTCTTTTTTAAAATCAACACTTGAATATAGGTAGGTTTCATAAAAATGCATAATTT
>NW_015733335.1:0-338 GCF_001515625.1 Sinocyclocheilus rhinocerous
AAATTGAAATCGCATCATATGACCCCTTTAAATCTTATGAATCATATTTAAATTTTTCAATTTTTAGTTATTTTTTATTAAATTAATTATTTTTATTAATTTTGTAATTATTTTTTATAATTATGACAGTTCCCACCCAGTTCCCATCACTATAATATCAAAATAGTCTCATTCTTATATTGTCATTATTATGAAATTATACATTTTTAAATTTTAATTGCAAAATATTTTTGCACCATGATAGTATTTATTGCACTACCTTTAGTTTGTATTTTCAGTGTCATTAACGTCACCAAACAGGTTTCCTAAACACGCCTTGTCCTCTACTGTCATTTAGC
>NW_015733336.1:0-339 GCF_001515625.1 Sinocyclocheilus rhinocerous
CTTGATAAATGGCATTTAAATCCTGGGCATTTTCATTTTCGGACGATTTTAGTTCACAGCAGGCATTAATAAGCCAAAACTGATGTTTCACTGTTAATAATAAATAAGGGGTTGTGCCTAAATTTACAGTCTACATACAGAATGTAACCTTCAGACCACCTTCAGGACTTAAAGGTAATGACAATTCTCTCATCATTTACTTACCTTCATGTCATTTCAAACCCTTAAGACTTAAAGTTAATCTCTGAAACACAAATTTATATTTATATATATACAGTATTTTAATGAAATCTGAGTGATTTCTGTCCCTCCATTTAAAGTCCAGGGCCCTCATTTATC
>NW_015733337.1:0-339 GCF_001515625.1 Sinocyclocheilus rhinocerous
AAACTGCACTTGGGTTCTTCACTACGCTCTCCTTCAGTGGACTGATTCGTTACAGGTTGGTATTTTTATTTTTTTTAAATGTTCTTGAAAGAAATCTCTAATGCTCACATTAGAGTGCATTTATTTGATAAAAAATACAGTAAAATCAGCAGTATTGTGAAATATTATTACAATTTAAGATAACCGTTTTCTATGTGACTATACTGTAAAATGTAATTTATTTCTATGATGCAAAGCTGATTTTGAGCATCATTACTCCAGTCTTTAGTGTCGCATGATCCTTCAGAAATCCTACAAATATGCTGATTTGCTGCTCAAGAAACATTTCTTATTATTATC
>NW_015733338.1:0-339 GCF_001515625.1 Sinocyclocheilus rhinocerous
TTAACAAAAACTATAATAGTATATCAATGATACTAAAATAACACTTGTCTGAATACTTTCTGAAGGCATTCACAAAAACACCCATATGGTATATTATAATAATATATAATATTATAATATAATCTGCATTATGTGCCAAATTATGCGTTTACATTTTAGATCGTTTATGGTGTTATAGTGTCCATACCGGCATACTATCTGATTTTCTTCTGATAAAAGTAGTTTAATGACATTTTAACTGAGAAGAAATGCATTAAAGTGCCCCTATTATGGATTTTTGAAAATTGTCTTTCCTGCAGTGTGTAACACAGCTCCAAGTGAATGAAAACATCCTGCAAA
>NW_015733339.1:0-338 GCF_001515625.1 Sinocyclocheilus rhinocerous
TTCCACGACATTCTAATTTATTGAGATGCACCTGTAATCTCATGCAATATGTCTCGGGTCCCACACACAAGCTGGGTCATACTCTTGATCTTGTTTTATCATCAGTTTTCTCTGTCAGTAATGTAACTGTTAGTGAGGCCGGACTGTCTGACCACTGGCCGGTTTTGTTTGACAGTGTGATTACTTGTTCTAGCCCTGTAAACCAGTCTTCTACTTACCTTTTTAAAGATTGTTCAGCAATCTTAAATGTAGTTGCTCCTCTCAAATCCAAAAAGACTAAACCAAAAAAATCTGCCATGGTTTAATAACAACATTAAAGCTTTAAGGAAGGATTGCAG
>NW_015733340.1:0-339 GCF_001515625.1 Sinocyclocheilus rhinocerous
ATTTTCTTAAAGCAAATGTTAAGAAACCATTAAAGATGTGCTCATTATCCGTTTAAGTTGTTTACTTGTAAATGTAACTAATGAACAATAATCATTAATACAAACAGTTGAAAATACTCTTTTAAATGTTACATACTTGCAAAACACTGCAACAATATTTTAAAGCATAATTCCAAACAAACTGCTATAAGCAATACCATGCATATGGCTGAGGAGATATAGATTTGAACAAATCAAAATGACCAATCATTACCTCTAATGCAAACATTAGCCATTAAAGACATAATAAGTAATTGGTACAACAAACAAGTGTCTCTGGAACTATTTTATATTTGATCA
>NW_015733341.1:0-339 GCF_001515625.1 Sinocyclocheilus rhinocerous
CTGAAATACTTCACATTCGTCTCAGACGATGTCGCACTTGTCCAGCATCATCTCCCCAAAGGAGTTGTTCGTCAGACACGTGACATTAATGTGTTTATAGGCGCCTTTATGATGGCTCATGCTCGACTGGAGTTGTACGACCTGATGGAGAAACTCGGCGACCGTGTATTATACTCGGACACAGACAGTGTCATTTTTGTGTCTAGGGACGGTGACTGGACACCACCTCTGGGGGATCATTTGGGGGATCTGACGGACGAAATAGGGGCCGACGATTACATGACAGAGTTCTGCTCTAGCGGCCCGAAATCTTATGGCTATCGTACTGCCAAGGGAAAA
>NW_015733342.1:0-339 GCF_001515625.1 Sinocyclocheilus rhinocerous
CGGACTCAGGGACTGGAGCCGACACTGGAGCGGACTCAGGGGCTGTAGCCGACGCTGGAGCAGACACAGGGGCTGGAGCTGACAGTCTTTTTCTCCGCGTTCTCCTCTTTTGAGCAGAGGTAAAGGAGACAGCTGCTGTCAGCTGAGGGCTTGGGAGGGAATTGGCCAGCAGGCTTGACAAGGGAACGTCCATTGGGCTTGACTTGGGAATGGCCAGCGGGCTTGACAGCTGAGTGGCCCGCGGGCATGAGAGTGCAGCGACTGACGGGCTTAACTGTCGAGCGACCGGCGGGCTTGACGGCGGGCTGGTTCTGAATCGGGGCCGGACACTTTCCAGAC
>NW_015733343.1:0-339 GCF_001515625.1 Sinocyclocheilus rhinocerous
TCTTCCTGGGCTGGCAACTGAGTCTCTGGGTGAGTCAATGTTAGCGGTCAAGTTGAAGGAGTTAGACCTCCTAATAAAAAAACAGGAGTGTGAAGGGCAGAAGATTAGGCTTCGTGCTATAGAAGCTCAAGCAGATAGGGATATTAAGATGCGTGAGTTAGACTTGCGTGCTCGGGAATTAAATCGAAAGCCAGTTCCTATGCCTCGTTCTAGACTCCCCTCTGCTTTATCTTCTGTCACTTCACCTGCTGCTGTTTTACACCAAGGTACTGCTAATGCAGCTACTGAGCCAGATTTTGATGTTGGTAAGTACCTTAAACTCGTACCCCTGTTTAGAGC
>NW_015733344.1:0-339 GCF_001515625.1 Sinocyclocheilus rhinocerous
TCTCGGAGCAAAATGTAGAAGTACTGCCTGTATCCAAAAAGGCATAAGTCTGGATGACTTTGTTGCCAAATGCAGACTTAACTTGTACTGGAAGAACAGGAAGAATGCCACTACTGTCCCCATCCCCTGTATGATTACATGCCTGTGTAGACACAAGTGTGTTGTTTACTGTTGGTGCAGTTGTCTCTATATGGTGACTATCATCTGTGTTAACAGCTGTATCAACTTTCTGTTTGAAGTGTATGTGCATAACAGTAGGATGCTTTTGGTGGCAAGTTTTGCAAGTTAAACACCTTGCACACTCCATGCTCCGATGTCCAGTGTGCAGGCAGCCAAAGC
>NW_015733345.1:0-339 GCF_001515625.1 Sinocyclocheilus rhinocerous
ATTCAAGATGTTGACGCAGAAACGCATCTTCGGGTGCATCCGTCCGAGACTGGTTTGCAGCGATCGACCTGAAGGACGCGTATTTTCATGTGTTGATCCTTCAGCGCCACAGACCATTTCTGCGGTTCGTGTTTTAGGGACGTGCATATCAGTACAAGGTCCTGCCCTTTGGGCTGTCCCCGTCTCCCCGTGTCTTCACGAAAGTCGCGGAGGGGGCTCTTGCTCCCCTCAGAGAGCAGGGTGTTCGCATACTCAACTATCTCGACAATTGGCTTATACAAGCACAGTCTCGAGAGCTGTTGTGCGAGCACAGGGATCTGGTGCTTCGGCACCTCAGCC
>NW_015733346.1:0-339 GCF_001515625.1 Sinocyclocheilus rhinocerous
AATTAACATTTTAAACAAAATAAAATATTTGGAGAAGATTTGGGGAAAAAAAATCTATTTGCAATTTTTTTTGATAATAACTGTGATTTGGTATTTTTAGTAAAAAAACAAAAAAAAAACAAGGTTTTTGTGCTTGTTTGTAAGGTTGCACATTTGGCCCAAACTTTTGGGATTATATATCAATATGACTATATAATAATAGTAATAATAATTAGTAGTAGCAGTAGCAGTATTCAATTAAATATTAAACAATGTCATACTATTGTAATATTGTACTGTTTAATAAAAAAAAAATTTGAATTAGTATTCATGAAAAATACAACAACAACAATAATGATA
>NW_015733347.1:0-339 GCF_001515625.1 Sinocyclocheilus rhinocerous
TAACTAAACTTGCTAGAAGGCAGATTATATGCTTGTAAATTCCTTATTTATGACATGATTTATTCCAGACCATCTTTCGAGATAGAGGTTTTACACCGAAATAAAATTGAAAACCCTGAAATTTTAAATAAATAAATATTATTTTTCGGGTTTACTATATTTTATATTTATTTATATGAGTACTTCTTATATTTTAACTATGTGCAAATGAAAGAAGAATGCAGTCCAATATAAAAATGCATTTTAAATATAAATACTATAAATATTCAAATTAAATCTACATATAAATCATGAATACAACTATCTAAATAATTACTATTGTTCAGTAAACATAGTCAA
>NW_015733348.1:0-339 GCF_001515625.1 Sinocyclocheilus rhinocerous
CTTTAAAATAGCTGAAAAAAGGTTTTACACAAATCACAAACATTTGTGTACTATTTGTCCAAACACAACAAACAAAACCCTGAAATTTGTCATTCGATCAAATGAACGTGGTATATTTTCGATTGGCCCTAAACTGATAACTGCTCCGTTAATCATACACTTTACCCCCCCCCCTTTTTATTTTTATTTTTAAATTTTTTTATATTTTATTATTATTATTATTATTATTTTGCATATCCGTTCTTGCTCTTTGTATACTTTCCCTTTTATTATTACTCTGAATCAATTGTGATGAATGTGTAAACGATTAGGAAAACTGCATTTCCTGTGTTGAGTGTA
>NW_015733349.1:0-339 GCF_001515625.1 Sinocyclocheilus rhinocerous
CAGACACAGAAAACATGCATTCTTTCCGTAAGACAAAGGAAGTTCTTTTAGGGACCAAATGGGAAGTCACACCAGATCTGCCTAATGTGTTCTTGCTCAGTGAAAAACAAGCCAGTGATTTGTTAAAGCGGCACCTCATAGCTGATGAACACATCCTGAGCAAACAAGCACTGTCTCGGCCATAATTTGTGTGATTTATGGAACTACATACAATTAATTGAATGTAAGTGTCTTGATAAAAGGGCACGATGATGAAGATAGGTCATGCATTTAACCTAAAGCCTTTCAGACGCCAGCCCAGATCTCAAACCACTATATGATGCTACCCTAAGAAGTTAA
>NW_015733350.1:0-339 GCF_001515625.1 Sinocyclocheilus rhinocerous
CTTCAGACGTTAAAGGTTCTTTATGGAACCATTTAGACAAAAAAGTTATTCTATGACATCGTGAAGCACCTTTATTGTTAAGAGTGTGTGTGTGCATATATATATATATGGAAATTAAAAATATAAAGTTTCTTGCTGATAAAGAAAGCCCAAAGAAACCTAAATAAATAAAATAAAATCATTTTAAATAGGATAAATAAATAATACATAAATGATACAGCAAGCCAAAAAAATAAAAAATACATCATTTTAATAAAAATAAAAATAAATATAAAATAAAAATAAATAATTAATAAAATAATAATAAAAAATAAAAATGAAAGCAAACATCTTTCTAAT
>NW_015733351.1:0-339 GCF_001515625.1 Sinocyclocheilus rhinocerous
TAACCGACCACTCAAGGACCATATTAAGAGCTTTCTAGACATTCCTAATTTCTCCCAGACTACGCTCTCATTGATTTCTTTTGTTATGGACTCAATGAACACTATAAATCCAAACTCATCAGTGATGGTCCTCGAGGATCTCCGGCTGAATTTCTGGACTATGCACTTTTGTTGAGTGGGTCCTCCTTCACTGTTGGGGAAATTGAGGAGGATGTTTCCCCTAAAAATTTTTTTTTGGGGGGGGAGGGCACCACACACCAAGCTCCGGTGGTCACGGAGCTTGGCCCACCATGGTCACCAGCATGTCCTGTGATAATGGTTGCTAGTCATGTGCTTTCA
>NW_015733352.1:0-339 GCF_001515625.1 Sinocyclocheilus rhinocerous
TATTATTATTATTATTATTATTTGTTTTTCATTTCAAAAATATCTTAAGAGGATATGAAATGTATTCATCCATCCATCCATCGTTATTATTATTATTTACTTGTTTTTAACTTCAAAATATCTTAAGTAAGGAGGATGAGATCTGACAGGACAGGAAAGCAGAACGACAGGAAAACCGAGTGAAAGTAGGACTTGTACGGATTATGTTTTGTGATTCAGGTCTGGTAGTGCTTTGTTCAGGTTGCCCTTTGATTTGGCGCCTTTGAAAAGTGCACGATTGGTGTACATACACAAGGCCTTTTCAGGATACCCAGCTTTGAGAGAATATAACGTCAAGCC
>NW_015733353.1:0-339 GCF_001515625.1 Sinocyclocheilus rhinocerous
TTGTGTCTGAGATGTGCCTCCCTGGAGATTTGCAATTCTATGTAAGTTGTTTTTTCAACATGAAATATAAAAAAAGGCATTTGTTACATTTATATCGTGTAATTTATAATGAGGTAACAGGGCTCTTGGAACATTAAAATGGTACACAAACATTTAGATGTACTATTTCAGGGGAAGTGAGCATTCAACACTTCAAAATGGATCAATACATTTTACATTATGCGAGCATAGTTCATCTTATTTCTGTTTTCCTCATTACTTGGGCATGGCTGAGAAGCCAGGATTTTGGATTTGGAAAGGATTTGGAGGAAGCCAGATGGGCATTCACCGTTAACCCCC
>NW_015733354.1:0-339 GCF_001515625.1 Sinocyclocheilus rhinocerous
AATAATGTTTGGTTTCAAACAGGTTTCAAAAATACCCCATCGTCCGCCATTTAAAAAATAAAAATGAAAATGAAATAAAATAAAATAAAAACTAGCTGAAATAAAATAAGTTTAAGTACTAAAATTACTAAAACTAAAACTTAATAAAATTAAAATATTATAAAAATAAATGTAATATAATAAAATTAAAATTAAAATATACATTAAAGCTAAATAGAATATATATAATAAATAATATAAAAATAAAAGCTCATTCAAAATAATAACACTATCAGGGCTGTACAGTGCGACATATATGCGCAATCACAAAACTACATTATTTCCATCTGCTTTAAAGCA
>NW_015733355.1:0-339 GCF_001515625.1 Sinocyclocheilus rhinocerous
TATTTTATTTAATTGTAAGTGTTTACTTTTAACTAAAGTAAAGTAACTTAAGCCTGCAGTTAAGAGGAAAAAAATCCTAAACATTCTATATTCTTACTTTAATTGTGGTTTTCTGTCGTCCTTCAGCAATTACTCTCTACCTCCATAGTCGAACATACTAGACTTCTGATTTCCTGATTGGTCCATAAAGTGAAGATCTAAATGATAAGTACTACAGCCCGTTACAATGTACTTCAGGAATGTGGTGCCGCTGATGCTGATGCTCTTTAGACGATAAAACCCAGCATGTTCATCTCTGATGTTCATGATGGTCAGAGATCCGGTCTGATGATCCAGCTT
>NW_015733356.1:0-339 GCF_001515625.1 Sinocyclocheilus rhinocerous
ACACCATAACACCAGGATTTTAACTCTGGTGATTTTGCTGTGTGGATTAAGTGTAGGATTAAAAAAATATATTTTTACTCACAATTTCTACCCTTTAATATATTTTAGAGCTCGGCATAACTAGGAAAATGTATACTACCGTTCAAAAGTTTGGGGGCAGTAATGTTTTTGCAAAAGAAGTCACTTATGCTCACCAATGTTGCATTTATTTGATCAAAAATAAAGTAAAAACAGTAATTTTGTGAAATATTATTACAATTTTAAATAATTGCTTTTTATTTTTAATATATTTTCAAATGTAATTTATTCCTGTGATGCGCAGCTGAATTTCCAGCATCA
>NW_015733357.1:0-339 GCF_001515625.1 Sinocyclocheilus rhinocerous
TAGTTTCAAGAAATGTGTTTAAGCAATCGAGAAAAACTGTAATAGTCCCAAATCCTACATTTTACAGTTTGAATTATTTTCGCTTTCATTTAATATGATAGCTGCTTGTTCTAAGAATATCTGTGACCCTGATGGTTCCCTCTTTAACTACTGTTTGTTATTTTTCTTGTTCAGCACTCTTCAGAATTTCTGCACAAATCCCCTCTCCCATCTATATATCTTTCTTTCTGTCTTTCTTGTCTAAACACAGTATGTCTAAAAGAGGCCATTTGCATGCAGCCGGCAGACGTTTTAATGTTCGCGTTCTCATCAAACTGTCTAGTTTAAAAGCCAGCTGCT
>NW_015733358.1:0-339 GCF_001515625.1 Sinocyclocheilus rhinocerous
TCAATGGTGCCTTGTTTGGTATATTAGTTCTGTTCTGTTTGGTGTGGTGTGTTTTATGCTGGTCTGGTTTGTGTTTTCTGATGTTTATCTCTCACACACAGATGCTGTATCTCAACCGGACACATTCAAGAGAAAGAGGAAGTGAGTGAACTCAAATTAATATCAGAGCTTCAAGTCTGCCTTTAGTTGTAGTGCTTATGAACAAAAAATTTATTATTTGTATTTTTGTATTTATTGCTAGTACATAAATTGTGATATTTATGATATTTGTGTATTTCCATAGTTGATGCCCAGTTGGATGATTTGGGGATAACCTTTGTGAAAAATTCAATAAATGCC
>NW_015733359.1:0-339 GCF_001515625.1 Sinocyclocheilus rhinocerous
TCATAATCAGTAACATTACACTCATTCAAAAGTGCATTTAAAATGCTATTCATAAATACAATAAATACAATACGTTTTGGGCGACATGAAGTTCTTAAATTTCAGGGTCAAGCTGATTTGTTAAAATATTATAAATGTTTGAAAAACTTTTGTCTTCCAAAGTAATGTGCGACAACCAACATGCAGAAACATTGAAAATAAAAATATTGGATAATTTGACACGGCAAGAGTAGTTCAGATTGTAAAATGTCATGTGCTACAACCCACCACAAAACTTTAGGAATAAAAAATAAAAACAATAGGGGAAAAATTAAACAAATAATTGTCTTTTTTTTTTTT
>NW_015733360.1:0-339 GCF_001515625.1 Sinocyclocheilus rhinocerous
TCAGACACCCAGTCTGTGGTAAGTTCTTTAATGGACAGAGAAACAGAGTCCGATGACAGACAAGCATTTTAATGAGGTGATATGCGAATAAATCAAAACGTCTGCAGTAGTACCATTTGTTGCTCTGTAATTCCTTTAAGCGAGTAAAGCCGAAGCGAAATGGCGTAATCGCATTGTTTGTTTCCATCGCTCCCTCTGCGAGTTGCGTTTCTTTGGGAACCAGCATCTGCTGTTGATGGGAAATTTATTTGCAAGGCCCCCTTGTAAATCAGCTGTGTAAAACAAAACCTGAACACACCAACTAATTAGAATCAAAGAGGCTGAAATCCATAATGGTTT
>NW_015733361.1:0-337 GCF_001515625.1 Sinocyclocheilus rhinocerous
AAATTTAAGGGGGTCTGAATACTTTCCGTACCCACTGTATCTTGTAGTATTAATGACTTATTACAATTTACAGTAATAATGATAAAGAATGAATAGGTGTGTCCAAACTGCTGTCACAATATGTGTCAATTATATCCCAGGCGTGTGTTTTGTGTGTGAAAGATGAATGAGTGTGTGTGGGTGTATATTTAGCACTGAATGTACTTACTGCACGCAGACCATGAGCAGAATGGCTAGGCAGCTGATGACTGACAGGACGACAGCCATAATGACGAGCGCGGTGTGGGTCGTTTCAGTGCTGCTCTCGTCCCGAGACGTCCCGAGAAGCTGGATCCCA
>NW_015733362.1:0-339 GCF_001515625.1 Sinocyclocheilus rhinocerous
ATAGCGCCTCCTACCGTATAACAGTGAAAACATGGAAAGCCAGAACATTCCATCAATGGCAGGGAAGCATTGTCTCATAAATGATGGAAAATTCTGTCAATGGCGGGGAAAGAGTTAATAATTTGGACATTGTAAATGAGGACTACAAGGGGACTAAGTGCTAAAAATTGTTAATGAAAATTGTAAACAATGAATTTCGTTAGCAGATAGTGACAACACTTTAAATGAGCAAAAACTATTTTCCAAATGACTTATTTTAACATTGCAGAGGGAATTCAGATTCATTGTAGATTTAGGCTTTAAAGGTGGGGTAAGCGATTTCTGGTAGCCAATGTTGAC
>NW_015733363.1:0-339 GCF_001515625.1 Sinocyclocheilus rhinocerous
GGGGATCTGTGGTTCACATATTAACTATACACTTCAGACTATGAATTTACAGGCTTAAAAGTACTTTTATTAGTTTTATTTGGTACTACTAGCCTATCTATTTATCCAAAAAAAAAAAGTTATTAGTAAAGCTCCATAATCAATGCATTAACATGAATACATTTCAGTCATCAAAGTATTGTATTGCCATATAGTACTACTATATTATCATTGAAATATTGGGCTGTGTATTAGCTTAGCTGGCTAATTAGTTAGCATAAGTACATGAATAAGAAGAAAACATTTTCTGCTTTCGTTATATAATGTGTTTTGATTTATACATCACGCATCTTGCATTAA
>NW_015733364.1:0-339 GCF_001515625.1 Sinocyclocheilus rhinocerous
AATGATTTCTGAAGGATCATGTGACACTGAAAACTGGAGTAAAAAAAAATCAGCTTTGTCATCACAGAAATAAATTACATTTTGAAATATATTTAAATAGAAAACTGTTATTTTTAACATTATGTCACAGTATTACTTTTTTTTCAAATAAATGCAGCATTGGGGAGCATAAGTGACTTTTTAAAAACATTCACAAATCTTAGAAAAAAAAAAAACCTAAACCTTTGAATTGTAATGTTTTAAAGTAACGTGGTGTTACCAAGATTTTTTTTCAGCATCTAAATCCTCCACTCACTCACTTTCACACTCCTTTACCTGTGTCTCAGTCAGCATGAGCGA
>NW_015733365.1:0-339 GCF_001515625.1 Sinocyclocheilus rhinocerous
AGACTGGAGTAATGATGCTGAAAATACAGCTGTGCATCACAGGAACAAATTACATCTATTCAAATAGAAAACAGTTGTTTTAAATTGAAATAATATTTCACAATCTTTACTGTATTTTTGATCAGATAAATGCAGCTTTAGTGAGCGGAAAAGACTTCTTTCAAAAACATTTTTAAAAACTTTTTCCAAACTTTTGACCACTAGTGTATTTTTTGTAGGGAAGTAAAGGGAATCCCAGAATGCACTGCAACAAGCCGCCATAGAGATAATATCTGACCTTGCTGCCGGTCAGCTGCTGTAGATGAGGCTTCAGATCTTCACCGATGACAGAATAAATGG
>NW_015733366.1:0-339 GCF_001515625.1 Sinocyclocheilus rhinocerous
TATAGATTCAGCTTATTAAAATTATTTATGAACTTAGATATGATCACCATACTTATAATAAAACAATTTTATTTAAAAAAATAATGATATTCATCATTTCGTAAAATAAAATATATTCATCGGTACTGCTGTAAAGCTAATATCAGTTATTATGGGATCTCATTTATTGCTTTCAGAACATTTTTAAATAGTGTTTTTTTTTCTGTTCCTTTAAAATTACAATTGTATGTATGTCCAGGTATTATATACATCATTGGATCTCAGCAAACTCAAACTTGCAAAATGATACACAACCAAAATGTTTTTCTGATTCCATTGTTTTCTGATGAGCTAAACAAG
>NW_015733367.1:0-339 GCF_001515625.1 Sinocyclocheilus rhinocerous
TTAAAAACAGTAGCTGTTGTTGATATATTTTATCAGATACTGTATGTCAGTGCATTCATATAGTTGTATAAATATTGAAAGCACATTTAATGCATTTATCTGCATATTTACTACACCCTTAAAAGATTGTGTGGCACTGTGAAAATATCTAGATATAAAATTCACTTTTAAGTGATAACTCAAAGGTGTGACATTATTGTGGCAGAGAGTAAATATTTGAATAAATAAAAGTACCTTTAGAAGTTAATATATTGTTAGATTAATTTCATATATATGAGAATCAGTATACGACAGTCTATGAAATGCTGAGATCAAACCAAAACATGACTTTTTCAGGTT
>NW_015733368.1:0-339 GCF_001515625.1 Sinocyclocheilus rhinocerous
TCGCACATAACATTATTTCACTCCCGTCTGGCAGCAGATCCTCTCTGCCCCCTGGCCGCGTCTCTCTCCCCAGGGTGTGCCGCCCTGAATACGGGGGAATCTTATCTGATCCAGATAGCAGCCAAACAGCTCTCCACTGAGCTGCCGCGCCGCACAGATAGCCTTCTCCCTCTCTCACTCGCTTTCTCTCCACCGCCAAAAGAGCCCCTCTGAAGTGCTGGAAAGGTCAAGTCACCAACAAATCATTCTCAGCCGCACGTTTAGAGCCATTGTCTCGCTGTGACCAGGGCAAAGCTGCTGAGCTCGAAGGACAAGAGCCTCTCAGAGCCGTCCACTCTT
>NW_015733369.1:0-339 GCF_001515625.1 Sinocyclocheilus rhinocerous
TAGTTGTTAAGGCCACTTAATATAAAGTGGGTCCCATTTTTTTTTCTTAACTCGTTTTTATAGTTGGATTAAATTGTTGCAGTACTTTCTGGGACTTCTTTCTCTGTGACTGCCTTCATTTTTTATTTATTTTTTTTGCAGGTATTCTTGCAGCATAATGTTGACGCCTACCTTGTGAAACAACTTTTGCATCAGTCTATGATGCCTTAAAATGCTTTTGTCTTTGTAGGCAGATCTTTGTAGGCAGTTTTGAAATGGAGCCATAAAATCACAAACAGTGAGGAAGTAAAGCAGTCTCATTGGGCCCATGGGTCACCACACAGCGCTGATGACAGCACA
>NW_015733370.1:0-339 GCF_001515625.1 Sinocyclocheilus rhinocerous
CCAGCTGTCAGGTGAGATGACGTTAAGCGAGCCCCTGACAGCCGCTGCGGATAATGACGAGGAGCTCCGGCGATTAGCAGACACTCCCGAGAAAAAAACCTGACCTTTGCTCAGCCAGAGATGTGTTTAGGCCTCTGCGAGCCGCTCTGCTTAAAGCTGAAGTGTGTCATTTCTGCACGTCACCAAACAGAAGCACAACAATAATGCCATTGGTCAGAGGAGCAGAGAGTCCCGCCCTAAACTCATGTGATTGGTTGAGTCAGAAGATGACTCAGATCAATGTTTGTTACAGTGTTTCTTTCTTCAGGACATCAAACGGCCAACACATTAGAGTGACAC
>NW_015733371.1:0-339 GCF_001515625.1 Sinocyclocheilus rhinocerous
TTACCGACCCCCAAACTGTTGTTTACAGTATTTTCTAGAAAAAATAACATTTAAAAAGAAATCCAATGACCAGTTTTTCAACCTAAATTTGTTGCTTTAGCAAAGCAAATGTTAGTGAATGTTCTATTCCCTGGTCTTGATGCAGTAGGAGCTGATATATGTTTGCGTCTGCCTCTCAGCGTCAGCTATAGCAGGGAAGACTGGCTATCTCTCCTCTAGCACTCCCAATTTGTACAAACGTCTTCCATCCAGCGGCTTCGTCTGCTCTCAATAATCATGGTTTGTTTGATGGGGAGGGAAGGGGGCATAGCCCAAACCATAATTCAGTATTTACTCAAA
>NW_015733372.1:0-339 GCF_001515625.1 Sinocyclocheilus rhinocerous
TCTTAAACTGGCACAGTGATCTCAGGGGGAATACCCACATACACACAAACACACACACTCCTGCCCCACGGCACCAGGAACAGATGCCACAGCCAGCGCAGTGAACCCATTGCTGATAATGAAGCAAGAAATAATCCCACTCACACACACATACCATCTCAGCCACGCACAATAGCGTCTCTCTCTCTTGCGCAACAACAACAATAGCCTCACACACATAGATCTGTCTCCTGCCTTACACTACGCAGACACCAATGCACAATTTTCCCATGCAACAGTAATTAAGCATTCATCAGGACAAAAACACACACTCTGCGTCCATCTATAAAGTTATTGTGC
>NW_015733373.1:0-339 GCF_001515625.1 Sinocyclocheilus rhinocerous
TCGGTCGTTCGAACGTTTGATTTTGGCACGGAGTGCGCGCCATACAAAATGTCTCCTGGCAGTGCCCAATGCGCGGTGGATTTTATGAGTGATTTCACAACGCATACTCTCAGTGAAAATGGACTAATTGCACCGAGACAGGACAGACATTCATGGACCAAGTATTACGGAGCTGGAGTCCGTTTTTAATGTTACATTCCATGCATGCAGTATTTTAAATGTAGGTGACAAGATTTTAAGTGTGCACGTGTGCATGGTTTTATACATCCAGGCAAATAAATGCACAACATGTTGAACACAAAAATGGCAATTGCATGATCCTCTGCCATAGATTTAGGC
>NW_015733374.1:0-339 GCF_001515625.1 Sinocyclocheilus rhinocerous
TTATGTCAGGTTCTCATATTGTGAGTTCAGCCTGGAGCGAGTATTCCCACGGGGTGAGTTTGAGTGAAACACACACACATAACCTGAAAGCAGAGTGTTGCCTGACATCTGGACATAGGTGGAGTGTGTGTAAGGCTCTGGCCATGGGTCGGAAATCAATGCGGCCAAATCGGACAAAAATGCCCCGGCACAATCAAATAAATCTATTACGGCTGTCGCGAATAAATTAAAAATGCAAAATAAAAGGAAAAGTGAAAATCAGATTTCTTTTTATGCGTTTGGTAACACTTTAATTTAGGGACCAGTTCTCAGTATTAACTAGGTGTTTATTAGCATACA
>NW_015733375.1:0-339 GCF_001515625.1 Sinocyclocheilus rhinocerous
TTCGCAATAGTCTTCGCTGTTTCTAGCGCAGACTTAGCCATTAGCTGTTAATCGCCGCCAGCATGCTGTCTGCCAACAATCGCTGCAGATGAGATTGCTTTCAGGCCTGGTCGTTTGAGAGTCGTCTTTCTGACAACAGAAGTTAAGTGGGACTGTACGGAGTGATGCCTTGACTGCGTGAACACGAGCCAGTCCGGTTAATGTGGTCAATTGTTGCCAGGTCCTTGTTAGCCAAGATGTTATTAGCTCTATGAGTTACACCCCTTACAAGCTGTATAAAGATTTTAGAGGTGGGAGAATGAAAGAAAGATAGAGAAAGAACGAGAGGAGGAGGATTTA
>NW_015733376.1:0-339 GCF_001515625.1 Sinocyclocheilus rhinocerous
ATATATATAATTTAGTTTAAAAATAATTTGATAATTATATTTAATAATGTTAAGGCTTTGCAGTAATTTACAGTCATTTTTGATTTGTTATTTCTTTTTGCTGTAAAAAATAAGCAGGTCCTATTTTTATTTTAAAATGAGCAAAAGTAGGTTTTTGTGGTTCCCGTTTACATTTGTGGATAAAGAAATTTCGGTAACACGTTACTGTAAGGTTCATTAGTTAACATTAGTTAAGAATGAACAATACTTCTACATCATTTATTAATCTTAGTTAATGTTCATTTCAACATTTATTAATGCATTATTAAAATGAAAAGTTGTGCTTGTTAACATTAGTTA
>NW_015733377.1:0-339 GCF_001515625.1 Sinocyclocheilus rhinocerous
TTTGCAAACCTGCTGACTATTGTTGACAAACCGGTTGATTGTCTGATGGTCACGCTTTATTAGTTTGGAACTTTCCAGAGTACTGCATTTTTCTAAAAGGCATTTTACAATTTTTGACATTTCAGCATCAGTTAAGTCTCTTTTTTATAATAATTATGCACATCTTAATTTAAAGTGTTTGCCACTTTAAGCCACACCTTCCCTCAACAATAACAATAACACATCACCTGAAAAAAAATCATTCTCAGTAATTTTTAAGATTAATGTGGTTTGGAACTGGAAACGTGCTTGGATAAAAAATTATGATCAGAATATCCACTTGCATAATAATTATGCATG
>NW_015733378.1:0-339 GCF_001515625.1 Sinocyclocheilus rhinocerous
ATAATACTATGCATCAATGGCTACCGTCAACTGTCTGGTTACCGATATTCTTTAAAATATCTTCTTTTGTTTTCAGCAGTAGAAATAAACTCATACAGGTTTGGAACAACATGAGGGTGATTAAATGACGACATCATTTTCATTTTTGGATGAACTAACCCTCTGATGCTGCTGTATTTACATTTCAGCTAGTTAACATGTCCGCAGTGCCTCTGCTGGTAGAAGCTGTTACTACACCAACAACACCATTATTTTGAATTAGTTAGGCAGAGGTCTTCAATCCTGCTCCTGGGTACTCACTGTCCTAAAAAGTTTATTTCCAACCTGCTTCAGCACACC
>NW_015733379.1:0-339 GCF_001515625.1 Sinocyclocheilus rhinocerous
GAATAGAATTAAACATTGTTTACAGTTTTTGATTGAGAAAGATCAAACGTATTGTGTCCCAGATAGGTCGATTATAGATAATATTTTTGTGTTACGGGATTTAGTTGATTATAGCCACCTTAATAATAGTAATCTTGGTATTTTATCATTAGACCAAGAAAAGGCATTTGACAGGGTGGATCATGGGTATCTTTTTAATGTTTTAAAACATTTTGGTTTTGGTGAAGCTTTTTTATCATATGTAAAACTGTTGTATTCTAATGTATTTATCATGGTAAAGGCTGGTGGGGGTCTTAGTGCTCCAGTACCTATTGGTAGAGGGATCAGACAAGGCTGTCC
>NW_015733380.1:0-339 GCF_001515625.1 Sinocyclocheilus rhinocerous
TTGCAGCCAGAGCCTGAGGAAACTGGATTGGTGCGAGTGTGAATTCTGAGTTTGAGTCAACATGAAAAGGGCGAACGGAGGGAAATGTCTTGTCTTATTCTTTTCATCACTCTCTTGCCTTAAAGAGTAAGTGAGTATGACTCACGTCTATACTTAAACACATACAGACAAGAAAACCAAGCACATTTCTCCGTGGCCTTTGACCCGCACCTGCCTAGCTCACACGGCCGGCTGCAGAAAAGGCAGAATGCATAATCGTCTGGTTTTCAGGTCCAAAACAGATGCCTTTATCCTAAAAATTTAACATGAGCAACTATTGTATGCAATACAATTCAGCTG
>NW_015733381.1:0-339 GCF_001515625.1 Sinocyclocheilus rhinocerous
ATTAATGACAGAATTGTCATTTTTGGGTGAACTATCCCTTTAAAATAAGACAAAATATTTCAGTATTTTTAATAATTTAATTATTGTTAATTATTAATTATTATTATTGGAAACTGAATATGTAACTCAAGTAACAAATGAGCTGTGTTATAGCTGGATCTAGAAGAGATTCTGGGAGAGAGAAAAAAAAGGTGAGAAATGTGTGAGTACTAGTGGTCGACTGATATAACGGACGATATTTGGCATTTTTTTAATATCGGCATCGGCCGATAAGTTTTCCTGTTTGGCCAATGTGTTCTAGGCGGGACTTTTATTTTGACGGCGCTGAGAACGGCAGCG
>NW_015733382.1:0-339 GCF_001515625.1 Sinocyclocheilus rhinocerous
GATCATGGATCATTTCAGAACAACAATCAACAGTGCACCACTTGACCTTGATGGTGATTCCAACATTTATTACACACCAACATTCATTTCCCGTTTGGCCAAATACTTCCTCCCGCATGCCATTCTGTGGTCTGGAATGATGTTAGGTAGTTAAATTGATTTAAGACAACTATTTATTAAGCAATGCATCAATACAGTATTTGTGTCCAGTACTTTTACAATCTTCTAATTGTCTTTAGGGGATCTAGGACGTCATGGGACAAGCCCAGCATACCAGAATTTGAGTAAGCTCTATAACAAAGTCAAACAATCAAAGAAACAGGTAAAGTTTTGCAAGAA
>NW_015733383.1:0-339 GCF_001515625.1 Sinocyclocheilus rhinocerous
AGGAAAACCAAATTAGCAGATAGGGGAAACTGCTGAAGCTCTGGCTTTCTCTTGGTCATGTTGAGGGTGAATGTCAACACGATTTAGCTGCTGCCCCATCTGCTGACTGGCTCCCACTTCGTTTTTTTTTCACGGGCATCATACACGATCTGAGGTTCGGGGTTTCTACTTCTTGTTTACGGTCCTTCAGATATGTTTATAAGATGAATCGTTTATTTGTGGCTGTCGTATTGTGTCTATATGCGTGTGTGTGTTGACAGCAGGGCGAACAGCTGACTTGACGGTGTAGCCGTTGCCCTTGTTTCGGCTTGGCTCTCGGTGGTGTGAAAAAACTGGCTC
>NW_015733384.1:0-339 GCF_001515625.1 Sinocyclocheilus rhinocerous
TTTTAAAAAGTACTTAAGTATCAAAAGTAAAAAGTAAATGCATTGGGTTTTTTTGTCACATTGTTGTATACTTACAATACCTAATGCCACTAATGCAACCTACTAAATAATACACAGATTAGCATGTATTATCTTTGAAATTAAGAGCTTTTTTGTTACCAAACCTATAGAAATGGAAGAACTGAATGAAGATAATCATCTTCATTTTTATTTAACACTCCTACCCTAGTGGAAAAAAATGTTAAGTATAATTGCAGCCAGACTAATTGTCAGTATACTTCAAGTGTGTTAATTATTAGTTAACTTGAAGTGTGCTATTTTGGAACAACTATTTTTGTA
>NW_015733385.1:0-339 GCF_001515625.1 Sinocyclocheilus rhinocerous
ATAAGTCCAAAACCTATAAAGGTTCATTGATTTCCAATGGAAGAGTCAAATGACCTGGACACAGAACAGAAAAAAAAAAATAATGCTGACGTGGTTTCGGACAGAGACAAGTGACCAGTTAATAAGAAAAAAGGAACTCTTGTTTGAAAAAAAAAAAAGAATATTCAATTGCATTTAGAATTAATTTTATATTGCAAATTTAGCTGGAGCTTCTCGCTAATGCTAAGAATTAACAGTACAAAGACTAGTGACAGCGTTGCTAATGAGCTAAATGGTGACAAACCCTGACAGTGATATAAACCAGTGGGTGGGTGGGGGGTTAGGGGGGGCTCAGTGACC
>NW_015733386.1:0-339 GCF_001515625.1 Sinocyclocheilus rhinocerous
ACCATTCCCAGATCACTGGATCAACAAACGCCTCACCTTTCTTCCTGAGCCATTCCCCTGTGGATCGCAATGGCAGGGAAATTCTGTTCAACCAGCAGCTGAGAGAGAGCCACGCATCGCGGAACTGACTTGACAAATATCACCACCTATAAATCATCCAAACAAACCGCTGAGTTGACAAGTGGTCACATTCAAGGTCAATGACTGTGAAAATGTGCTGAAATGACAATTACCTGGTTGAACTCAAGAACGTCAAGCAGGTCAAACAGTTTGCGGTTCTTTTCGCTGTCCTTCAGTTTGACGTAGTATTGCTGAAGACCATGCAGGGTAAGCTTAGTC
>NW_015733387.1:0-339 GCF_001515625.1 Sinocyclocheilus rhinocerous
TTAAGTGCATTCACAGGATTATTTAAATGCTTCCCCTAAATTCTTCATATGCTTAAGGGGCAAATTACATGGCAGCTTTTATGGAGTCAGAGAGCGAGGGCAAAAAATATCCACTTTTGTCCGTTGTTAGATGTTAGTTTAATGATGCTATGGCATATGAATTTACACTAGTAAAAAAGTAATATAAATACATTTATTTCAAACTAAGTATAGTTCAAATCTATTACTATATTTAGTGGTATATATTGCTCGAGAGTTACTGATATAAAAAATTATAATTAAACTTTACTTGGAATACTACTTGTGCACAATGCACATTTCTTAATATTAAGTCTAAAA
>NW_015733388.1:0-339 GCF_001515625.1 Sinocyclocheilus rhinocerous
TGCTTGGCCATATGATTCAGCATAAAATATATCATATTTGGGGGTTGCAGCTCATTTAGTGCATTTTAACCATGCTGGCTGGATGCTTGAGTGAATTTATGAGTGCTGATGTAAGATTTAATGAGATCATCATCTGAATGGGAACAGTAGGGGGTGTCAGATAAACGCACTCACATTCTTCTGTGTCCCTGCTCCCTCTCCCATTCACCTGCCTGTTGGTCCATGCTCCCTGGTAAGATCCACACGGGAGCAGGGCTTAGACCAGGTGGTGGTCTGGGGTTTGTGGAGAATAATGCCTCAGGGGAAGCCGCATGGCTGGCTGCCCAGGTCCCCACCCAC
>NW_015733389.1:0-339 GCF_001515625.1 Sinocyclocheilus rhinocerous
CAGGCAACCAATTAGAGCGGAGATGCCCACAGGGAAGAAGAGGGGGAAAAGAGAGAGAGAAAGGCGAAATGTGAGCGTGATCAAAGGAAAACCCTGCCTCTGCTGGCCAATGCAAAAACGTTTGAAGTCCTAATTAAAATTTATGAGGAAATAAATATATAAATCGGGGCCGTAAATATACAATAAATATACAGAGCCCACAGGAGAGAGAGAGCAGCAGCATTAGTGCAGAGCTGAGAATAAGAGGCAAATACCATTAAGAGACTGTTGGATTAAAAATTATGAAAAAATCTCATCAGTTTGAAGGCTTGACGAATCGGTTAGAGCCGCCGCTGCAGC
>NW_015733390.1:0-339 GCF_001515625.1 Sinocyclocheilus rhinocerous
GAGGAGGAAGTCATGAAATCAACCACAGCCTCTGGTTTCTGTTGTGTCTGGGAAAGGCCTCAGCTCCCACACAAGAACCTGTGGAGTGGACAAAAGAGAGAAGGTCAGAGATGATTCCGGAAACAACAAGGTTCTGGCCCGCAGCGTGTGTAAAACCCCGGCCTACTGTTATTTTAAGCTATCAGGAGAGCATTCCTTCCGAGCTGTGGGCTTTCAAACACTTACACAATCAGTCAAAAGGCTAGGCAGGGAGAAAGACCTGTGTGTTTCTGAACAAGCTATAATTTTAGAGACAAATCTCAGGGAGTCTTGGGACTCCCTCCCCCCCCCATCTTCAAC
>NW_015733391.1:0-339 GCF_001515625.1 Sinocyclocheilus rhinocerous
GTGTGTGTGTGTGTGTTTTGACTCGCCATACGGTTGAGGGAAATGTTGCAGCAGGTAATGTCATGGCTAATTTAGCAGGACTGCTCTCCTTCATGCCCTCTTACTGAGACGAGTGAATGATCACAATTAGACCCTGCTATGCCGCAATTCAATTCTTAACACACACTTACACGGATAAAAGCACATAAAGGCTTGTAGAGGACATTGTTTTCCATACTGTGGCGGATCAGGTGCCTACAGCTTGTCAAGCTGTTACTACAGCAATTGAGTGACGTATTCTTATTTTGTCAACAAATTAATCTCAGTTTGACAATTAGTGATGCTGTGTTTGTGTGTGAA
>NW_015733392.1:0-339 GCF_001515625.1 Sinocyclocheilus rhinocerous
TTTTCATTTCCAAGGATGTCAACTGACACTCTCCAGCCATCTTCACGGAGAATAATAAGGCTGGCTGTAACTCCTGGTACTCCAAGTCGCAACCTAGAGTCCAGTTGTCAAGTCAAATCATCTCCAGGCATACGCAAACCAAGTGCGGTGGAACGTTTGGAAGCAGACAAGGCCAAGTACGTCAAGAGCCAACAGGTGGCTTTGAAGAAGCAGCAGCCAGTTATTTGTCCATCCAACAACAGCCAAAGTGGACAAGGTGCTCAACAGCCATCAAGGAAGATCCCTGCAAGACCTACTAAGTCTGAGACGCCACCCCTTAACCTGGAACATCTTTGCAAG
>NW_015733393.1:0-339 GCF_001515625.1 Sinocyclocheilus rhinocerous
TTTTTTGGGTTGAACTCATCCAGCACCTTCTCTGACATGAGCAGTACTGAGGTCAGCACTGTACACATTGAAGATGAAAGTTTTCTTTCTTGATGTTTATCTGAACTCAGGTAACTCTGGATTTCCTCATATAATGAATGATCCTTGAGCTCAAGTAAACAGTAAAACAGATTGACTGAAGTTTCATCTGAGATATTGTATTCATTTTGTACTAGTTTAATGTATTCAGCTGTTTGTGTGGTGCTTTCTGTTGAGGCTTCAGTGTGTGTGAACAAGCCTTTGAGCAGGTTTTGACTAGATTCCAGTGAAATGCCCATCAGAAACCGCAGGAACAGGTCC
>NW_015733394.1:0-339 GCF_001515625.1 Sinocyclocheilus rhinocerous
GGTGACTCCTACCTTGTGCTGGATAACCGGGGTAACCAGGGAGCAGACCTCCACATGTGGATTGGTGAGATGACAGCTGCTGATTTTCTCTATTCATTCATTTTGTCACTTTCATCTGTGCTGCCTGAAAGACACAGGATAGACACTCAGTATTTAAGGTAACATTATTTAATACTTTTAATAATAATGTCATATGTACAGTAACTAAATATGAATTTATTTAATTTAAAAAAAATGTATAATGATTTTTTTTTTTATGATTATGTTGATGGTTTTAAAGGGACAGAAGATGTGGCTTAAAAACACATGAGCACCTCAACATTGATTTAACATGCCGAT
>NW_015733395.1:0-335 GCF_001515625.1 Sinocyclocheilus rhinocerous
CAGACTGTAATGATGCTGGAGATTGAGACGCTGCTTTGCTCCTCATGAGCCGTGAACTAGTGAACGTGTCCAGAGGAAACACAGCCTCCGAGCTGTCAGAGTCAACAAGAGCGGCCGCTGATATCAGAGAAATACTGCAGCGCGCACACACACACACACACACACACACAGAGCGCTTGACTGTGATTTATGTTTCTCATGGGAATCACGTCTCGCTGTGAAATGAGGAATGAGTTCCATTAGCACACACATGAACACCGTGCACATACACACACACACACACGCATGGACACCACGCACACACACACACACACACACACACACACACACACACA
>NW_015733396.1:0-340 GCF_001515625.1 Sinocyclocheilus rhinocerous
AAAAAAAAGCTAAAAACACTGAGGAAGAACATTTTTGCAGTCTACTGTAAATAACAAAGATAATTTTCTCAAGTTTTACTTTTCACTCAAATTGTTATGCTGATAATATAATCTGCAATATACAATTTTCCATTTATTTAGTCATTTCTTTAGAAATTAATTTTAGAGAGCAACCACACATTTGGTTTGTTTAACTCTCTTTAAAATTAATTTATTCTTCATTCACATAGGATTTATCATTAATTAATTTAATTTTTCCATTTAATCATATAATAATTGTAACAATTGATATACTCATATCATTGATTCATTCAAGGATTAGTCATTTAAATAATTTTTC
>NW_015733397.1:0-339 GCF_001515625.1 Sinocyclocheilus rhinocerous
TGTGTGTGTGTGTGTGTGTGTGTAGGTCCTATCTGACTCCAGTGCGTGATGAGGAAGCAGAAGCTCAGAGAAAGGCCCGATCCAGACATGCTCGTCAGTCCAGACGCTCCACGCAGGTCAGTCTGGCCTCGTGACTCTTAAAAATAATTTTCATTGATTGAAATAAAATAAAAACTTTTTTTTTAAAATAAAAAATATTACTTTGGCTAAATATTAATAATTAATAATATTAACTAACTGAAATAGAAATACTGAAAAAAATATTGGGAAAAAAAAGGGAAAATATTAACTCGCATGCAGTAATTACTAAAACTATTCAATACTATGTTATTTTTGAAA
>NW_015733398.1:0-339 GCF_001515625.1 Sinocyclocheilus rhinocerous
GTAACTAGTAAAGTAATGCATTACTTTTTAATTTAGAAGAAAATACCTGAGTTACTTTTTCAAATAAGTAACGCCAGTTACTTTTTCTCATGTATTGACTGACAGCTCTCCTGTCTGCATGTTGAGAGAAATCAGGAGTGAGTGCAGAGGCATTGTGTGCGCTGTATGAACATGATGTTAATGTAGTTCTAGACTAAATGTCAACATGCATTTACTCGTCTCACTTGCACAAAAACAGACTCAGTATTCCGCAATATCGCAATAACGCAATATCATAATGCATTACTTTTAAAAGTAACTTTCCGCAACACTATACATATATATATATATATATATACA
>NW_015733399.1:0-339 GCF_001515625.1 Sinocyclocheilus rhinocerous
TTTCCAAGAAAAAAACATCGTCTTATATTCAGGTCAATACGGTAGCTTATTGTATCGTGTTTTTGAATTATTGTGCAGCAATGTGTCATTTAATTTCTTTCTATATTTTATGTGTATGTATAGATGCCTTGGACGAAGCACTCTCAGCGTTCCCTGGCAGCCAAGAAGAGGATGGCGGACCAGTTGGCTGCTGATCCTGTAGAGGCTCTGCAGCCTCTTAAAAAACTAGCAGAAATATCTGAACGTTGTGTGCATCACAACGTGCTTGAAATACCTGATCTTGACAATTTTCTGAAAGAACCTGATCTTGACAATTTTCACAAAGAACCTGATCTTGAC
>NW_015733400.1:0-339 GCF_001515625.1 Sinocyclocheilus rhinocerous
AGAGTTTCCCATCTCAGAGTAAGTCAACTCAGAGTTGGTTGAACCTCCTTATTGAAACGTGCCCCTGGACTAGAATTTTTGATGTGGTCTTTAAGTCCACATATCTCTGGAGTTTAGTATGTTGACAAAATGCAATATTTGGCAAACCTGTTTAAAGAAAAAGGGACAATTTCTATACTCGTCATTGCTGCTGAAGCAATGATGCCTCCGTTCCATCAGTTACTGTTAAATGCTACTTGTGATTGCAAAAGAAGGTATGGATGTACACGTGCAAAGGTACAAGAAGTTGTGCTGAGGGTGCAGGAAAGCTTCCACACATCCACAGAAGCTGACAGAGCC
>NW_015733401.1:0-340 GCF_001515625.1 Sinocyclocheilus rhinocerous
ACCCATGTTCTTCTCAGGAAAATCCTAGAAACCTTTAAAAAACAGACATACTTGTCCAAAAAAACATTGGACGTCAGCTTTAACGAGTAAGGAGTGAAACCCAATGCAATCGCAGCAATATATCAGAAATGTCACAAAATAAGGAATGCAACATTTAATACGCAGACTTCGGTGTGACTTTGACAGGCTCTCGCTCGGGATTGTGGGAGAAAGGCGAGATAAGATCGGCCCGTGACCTTTTCCTTCTGATTGGATGCACACACGCATACACGTGCCCTTCTTCTTGGCACATTCAGCACTGGGTGGCACCCAAGAGCCAGGCTGAACAGGTATTGGGTTG
>NW_015733402.1:0-339 GCF_001515625.1 Sinocyclocheilus rhinocerous
CGGAGGCTTGGGCTCAGCTGTTCAACTGTCAAACTTTGATTTGAATCTGTGGCAGAAGGAAGTAGTTCTGCACGAAAGAGGGCTTTTAAAGACACTCGTTATTTTGTTTATGTATTTACACACTCGTGCCGTCAAACTGTTGAATAAACGCAATATCACACTTGTAGATGTGAGATATGGCTGTATATCAGCCGAATCACAGCTGTGCCGATATACAGCCACGTCTACGAGTGTGATATTACTATATATATATGGTGCGGTCCTAAACATTTTTTTTGTAAATTAAAACAATGTTTTACTGAACAAATTGCTTTTTCTTTAAATAAATTCAATTACAAT
>NW_015733403.1:0-340 GCF_001515625.1 Sinocyclocheilus rhinocerous
ATAAGTTGCAATACTACTGTCCTAGTATAGAAATAACACCTCTAATTACCCATAAATGAAAAAAAAAAAAAAAATGAAAAAAACATTCTATCACAGTCATACGTCCATATCGGCAGTGCAGAGATGAGATGTTCCTTCTTCCTTGAGCAAAAACTCTGCTGTGCTTAAAAGCACAACCAATTTTTCAGAACCTATGTTTATTTCTTTGAAACTTCAACAACAGTAAAAACAAACAAAAATATCAAATTACAAATATCATTAAACCCAATAATAATCAAACCCTTTTAAAAAGGTAGTGTAAATTTAACTAGATTATATTCAAACACACTTTATTTCTCTT
>NW_015733404.1:0-340 GCF_001515625.1 Sinocyclocheilus rhinocerous
GTTACAGAAGAGTTCTATTTTAAATACACTGTTATTCTGAACTTTGTATTTATCAAAGAATCTTAAAAAAAGAAATTCACTTCCACTTTTTCCACACTTAAATATGCAGCATATTTTCAATTAATATAAAGACATGTAGAAATGTTTCTTGGCCAATAAATCAACATATTAGAATGATTCTGTAGGATCATGTGATACTGAAGATGAAAAAAAATCAGCTTTGCCATCAAAAAAGCTAAATATGTTAAGTTAGAAAATAGTTCTTTTAAATTGCAATATTTCACAATTTAAATTCTGTCCAAAACATAAAAAATATTAATGACCCCACAGTAGTGTATGC
>NW_015733405.1:0-340 GCF_001515625.1 Sinocyclocheilus rhinocerous
AAAAAGTAAAAATAGAGAAAATGCTTCAGGTTGCTTGACTTTAACCAAGGGGAACGTGGGGGAAAAAAAGTAACGAAGGACTTATGTTTATGCATGAAGGGAAAATGTTCCCTCTTGAATAGTTAACGAGGAGCAAATGTGGAATTTGCAGGAATTCAGGACAGCAGGAAGAAGCGTAAGAGGGCAGGTACTGGATGATGGCTTGAGCGTTTGACACACTTCAGGAGTTTAAAGAGTTCCATGTACTTGGCAGGAAGTCGCAGGGATGATCTAATGCAACATATACCATCAAATTGTCCAATTCTTGGAGTCTAGGTGCGGGATTCATGAAAATCTTCTT
>NW_015733406.1:0-340 GCF_001515625.1 Sinocyclocheilus rhinocerous
AGAGGAAATATTTTGGAATAGTAGTCTGAGAGAGGGGATGACTCAAAGGGTGTGTTGATTTGAAATTGCCAGCAGTTTTTTTTTTCTTTGAAGTCTGCACCCCACTGAGTGCCCTAACTTTGAGACAAAGGGGCATGAACAGAGCTATTTTTATATCTTGTGGGAGAGGGGCTTTCCCCGGGATTATTTGTCTCCGAGCATTAACAAAAATAATTGGGATATTGTATTGTATAAATCTCAAAACTTGAACAATCTTGAACAAATCTCAGACTTTTTATTTTTTATGTTCCTTTGGAAGCCACCATACTATGACAACATTATAGTGCCAAATAAAATAAAT
>NW_015733407.1:0-340 GCF_001515625.1 Sinocyclocheilus rhinocerous
AGTTACTTAGTCGGTTATTGCTCCGCCAACCTAAATAGTACCAAATAAAATCAAAAGTGAATGAACCGTTGAGTTGCCAAGCGACACACAGTAGTGCATTTCATTCTTGAGTGAATTAGTGTTTTAGAAAAAATCATTTAAGTGAATGATTCAATGACTCAGTTACTTTTTTCGTACCTGAATAAGCCAGGGTTTTCAAACAAATCAGCTGAAAAAATAAGTGGCTCATTCACTCATTGTCGCCACCTACTGTCTAACTATGTAACCTACAGAAAGTGTTACTGAAAAATCACCACAACTCATACACAGACTGACAGTCTGTCTGACGCAAAGCACAGAT
>NW_015733408.1:0-340 GCF_001515625.1 Sinocyclocheilus rhinocerous
AAAAAAACATGAGGGTATGGGTAAGATATTAATTTATTATGATGGCGACGTACTTCTCTACGGCGTTGGTGTCACGTGTCTGTGGTGGCGACGCACCCCTTCTCTCACGTAAAAGTACACGACTGTCTCCTTCGGTAGGTTATCCATGGCACGATCCACCCGCCATATGAATGTAACTGTGGATCTGTGAGACCGAAGGATGACCGTCACTAATCCTTCGTTCAAGGTAAGAGAACGAGCGATAATAACCCCTGCACCACACCTGCTACTCGCATACCAACACTCAGACTGCAGCTGTTTCACTTCATTTGAATGGAGATTTGGCGTCATCTGCTGGACA
>NW_015733409.1:0-340 GCF_001515625.1 Sinocyclocheilus rhinocerous
AAAATAATATTAATCACATATTAAATATATTTCTTACTTTAAATTCACACGCTCAACAACTGAAAACCTGGATATATGACTAGTTGATTTGTAAGTGATTTCAAGACCTGGAAAATAATAAAATGATTAAATCAATAAATCATTAAGTTAATAAAATCATAAAGCGCAATGGGTATTTTTATACATTTTGTGCAGTCTACACAAAGTTCTACTTATGCCTAATTCGACAATATTTTACTGGGTATAAATTGAGAGTAAAAAACCAACCTTTTTTTTCATTCATAAATGACACAGTGTCTTCAAATATTGTTGTATTATAATATTTTTCTTCAAATATTTT
>NW_015733410.1:0-340 GCF_001515625.1 Sinocyclocheilus rhinocerous
TGCCAGTCGTCCTCACAAAGATTAGCCTATTTTTTATTTATTTTTTTATTTTTTGAAATAAATTTTGTGACTGACGCCGGCGATTAACTGCACATGTTTCCTAATTTGTAGGCCTGTTAATTTAAATAACGAATTAACAACAAAACAAAAAAAATCACAAACATGATATTTCTGAATAAAATAATTTTATACCCTACACTTTAGTTAGCCTATATCTAATTTGCCATTTTCAGTTAGGCCTGTTACATTCTTCTTATTAACCTGTTATTATTAAGTTACTTTTATTATTAAATTAATAATTAATTTGCCCCGCAATAATTTCATAGCGCATCACCGCATA
>NW_015733411.1:0-340 GCF_001515625.1 Sinocyclocheilus rhinocerous
AAAATCTGTTCATGTCATGTTGTGTTTTGGAAAAGAATATTGACAACATATGTTATTGAAAAGTAAATAATAGAATATTAGAATGAAATAGAACAATAGAATAGAATATTGTCAAAAATCAAAAAGATAGATTGACATCCAATATGTATGCAGAAAACAGTAAAAAGAATTGTAGAATAGAATAGAACAAAACCGATTATAGTAGAAGAAACATTGCTAGTCACAAAAATTCGATTTTTTTCCCATGTCTACTATTTTAACTACATGAAACTTAAAAAGGCAAAGCAAGTGTAACTGATGTCCTGTAAATCATACACACTAGAGACTGTGCTATACTGAA
>NW_015733412.1:0-340 GCF_001515625.1 Sinocyclocheilus rhinocerous
GGTGAGTGTCTCCAGAAAAAGTTGACATGTTATGTGTTCATTGAAGCTTTCTTAAATCGTGCTGTTGTTTGAGGATCAATAGAGTTGAATCTAAAATCCTCCTTGGCACCTTTGGCCTCTTGCGATAGATGAAGACACCCTGCGTAACATGCTGGATGAACTCTGCATCCTCATTCGTGCCGGGAAGCTGTCGGCTCCAGCTTGCACTGAAGTGAGCCTTCAAGACTTCAGAAAGGCCCTGGAGAACGCCATGAAGCCGTATGTGTCCACCAAACAAGTTTTTGTCATGTGACCCCATTTGAGTGTCTCGCGTGTATTCACATGTGTTTGGTAAGATCTA
>NW_015733413.1:0-340 GCF_001515625.1 Sinocyclocheilus rhinocerous
AAAATTCAGCTGTGTCCCCATCGTCAGGTCTGGTCTTATTCTTACAAGGAATAAAAATAAATTAAAATGTGTTGCTAAAGGCAAGGACCACATGGAATGAACAAAGTCCCACACTTCTGAATCTGATTGTGCCATTAGATATAGTCAAACACACACACAAAAAAAACTACAACTACAAAATACAGTCTATCATTTTTTTTTCTAATACGGACAGATAAACAAGTTAAAACAATAAAACCACACTGGCATACCTTCAGACAAGAATCTATATAATAACTATATAATAAATGAACATTTTAACTTTTTATTGAAGGGTATATAAACCTTAGATCAGTTTGAG
>NW_015733414.1:0-340 GCF_001515625.1 Sinocyclocheilus rhinocerous
GCCACTTCAATATACAGCACGAAACATTCAAAGCATGAATAGCAAGTTTAACCTATAAAAAACTATTTTAAGCATTATTCCTCTTTTTGTAAAGCTATCCTGCACTTAAAACTACCCTAAGGGATGAATTCAAACCTACTTCTGACAAGAACAACCAAAGGCAAAGTCTCTGCTTAAGTCTAACATTGAATTCAATGTGTTACTCACGTATGTGGGGTTTTTTTTGGGGGGGGGGCATTATTAACTGAAACTCACTGAAAACAGGCAGCACGCAAACAAGTGCAGTGTCAAACCAACAGCATTTGTGTCCTCCAGGGCAGTCTTTATCAGAAGAACATCC
>NW_015733415.1:0-340 GCF_001515625.1 Sinocyclocheilus rhinocerous
AAATTGACTAGTGGGACACCATTCTAATATATAGTCAGTAACACGATCTAAACTTTGCAGCTATTGCGTTTATTTATTTTTCTTTTTTTGACTTTACCGCCCATTATTATTGTGGGTTTATCATCTCGAGGCTTTCTGAGATTCCCCCGTTTGACAACCCTGAAACAAATCAAATAGAGACAACTACGGTATATTAGCAATTGTACATAGGAACCGAAATCCCCTTTTATCCTCTCTCCCAGTAAAGGGAGCTGCCTGCATGTACAGACAGTCGAGCAGAGACTGGATTTGTGTAACATATGTGTGCATATTTTAAAGACTGAACAAAGAGCATCTCTCA
>NW_015733416.1:0-340 GCF_001515625.1 Sinocyclocheilus rhinocerous
ACTCTGTACTGTGAGCAAGTGCATATGAAAGTGGTGATCAGAGAAGAACCAGTCATGTGAAACACAGAGAAAATTAGTAAAAGTAACCGCTGCAATCTAGTGGTGAGACCAGAAATCTCTCGGCTGGATCATGATGACATTGGGTATCATTTAGAATACTCCAAATTCACTAACAATAGGCTTGTAAGTGGAGAACTACCACTTCCAGTCTCCTGAGGGCAGCAGAGGCCCCATAGACATCCATGTTAAACATTCTCATTTTTAATAAATGAAAATATCATCTATGCCATAAACATTCAACAGCTTGAACACATATTAGCTACATTTTCCAGGGTAAGTT
>NW_015733417.1:0-340 GCF_001515625.1 Sinocyclocheilus rhinocerous
ATTGATTGGAAAAAAGTATGGACTCTGCCTTTGAAATACATAATAGCTAACAAGGTTAGAGAAATCTCATTCAGATTGTTACACAGATTTTACCCAGCTAAAGTGTTTCTGAAAAGGTTTAAATCAGATTAATAATGAAACTGATATTCATATCTTCTGGGATTGTCAGTTACAGCTATTTTGGATAGAGTTTTCTAATGTTATTAATCTCAGTGTGCTCTCCGGTTTCTCTTTGCTTTTTAAGGATGTACTGCTCGGTTTCTTTAATATGCAAAAAGATCAAATTAATGAATACTTTATTATTAACCTATTATTACTTCTTGCAAAATTTCATATTCAC
>NW_015733418.1:0-340 GCF_001515625.1 Sinocyclocheilus rhinocerous
AAATGATCTTAAAAGTTAGATGATTATATTTTCCTGACAGGACTGTGCAACACGATGGGGCTCCAAACAGCGAATGGTGGAGAGAATCCTGGAGCAGGTGCAAGCCATCAAACGGGTGTTTGCTCAGGACAAAAGCCACCGCCCGCTCCCGCAGCTTACATGGCAGGACATAAGTGTTCTGGAAGTGGTTAACAGCGGGTTGAAGCCAGTAGCGGAGTTTACAGATATTCTCTCTGGAGAAAACTACGTTACTGTTTCCTCACTTTTGCCCATGTTAGCCCACCTGGAAGGTGTGCTGGAGAAGTCAGAGCAGGATGCCAGACTCACAGCCGACCTGAAG
>NW_015733419.1:0-340 GCF_001515625.1 Sinocyclocheilus rhinocerous
ATTACACGTCACAAAATCAGGCGTACCGTTTTTAAGCAAAACTTCAAATGTTTGCTCAGTCTGAATGTATAAGTGTTCAAAGCACCGTATTTGGTCACAACACTATTCAAAAGTTTGAGGTCAGTAAAAGAAATTAATATTTTACATCAAAAAGGACGCATTAAATGGATTAAAAGCGACAGTAAAGACATTTATAACATTAAAAAATATTTCTAATTTCAAATAAATGCTGCACTTTTGAACTTTCTATTAATCAAAAAATCCTGGGGGAAAAAGTAGTTTTACCATTTCCAAAAAAATATTAAGCAGCACAACGGTTTTCAACATTGATAATAATCAG
>NW_015733420.1:0-340 GCF_001515625.1 Sinocyclocheilus rhinocerous
TTGGTCCATTTTCTCTCATAATTATGACCTTTTTTTTTACTTCTTCCTGCCCAAAAAAAGTGTTTAAAAACAGAATTGCAAGATATAAACTTTTTAATAACCAATTTAAAATTTAGAATTTACAATTCTAACATTTTTAAGTCCATTTAATGGCACTCATGATGAAATATGCTTTACTTTTAAAGGGACAGTTCAGCAAAATGTGAAGTTTTGTCATTATTTACTCTCCCACATGTCATTCCAAACCTGTGGAAGACAAAATATATTTTGAAAAATTTCATTTTTTCATCAATACTCAAAACAATTTTTCAAAATATCTTCTATTGTGTTCCACGGAAAT
>NW_015733421.1:0-340 GCF_001515625.1 Sinocyclocheilus rhinocerous
TGTAAATAATGATTTGCTGGATAAAATCTGTTAATAAATTTAAAGGAGATTTCTTTCTTTAGCTGAGATCAAACCCCGCAGTACCATGTCTAAAACATGTTAATATACACATGAACATGACACATAGATATATTTTGTCAACTGTTTTATTTGGAATTACAAGGCAGTAAATGCAGCACCATTTTCAAATGTTTTGCTTTATTAAAAGCTTTATTGTGGTTTGTCCCACTTGTCAGACTGGTATAGCTTATCAGAGAGCAGTAGAGTAAAACACAGACCTGCACAATGAGTAAAAAACAACAACCACAGTTATTGATTGGAGCACCATATGAAAAACAAA
>NW_015733423.1:0-340 GCF_001515625.1 Sinocyclocheilus rhinocerous
AAAGCTCCTCTAAGACAAAAACAGTCAATTTACAGAATTGGCCTAAGCAAGACGAAAGCAACAGTATTACATAGCTTATATCTAATGCTTTAAATCTTCTGAAGTCATTATTGCTACAGTTTTGTTTGTATGAAAGTCCACAAGTACCGCCCTTTTCAGCTAAAGCCTGTTTACTATATAGATATACAGTATATAACAATAGCTTTACAGAGTGCTGCAGGGATGAGATATTTTTATAAACCAAAACCCGGAAACAAGAATCTAGCACCTCCAAAGTCAATGGGTTTTTGAAGGGGTTTTTGTTTAAATGACTAAAATAAGGTCTGTGGTTAAACACAAG
>NW_015733424.1:0-340 GCF_001515625.1 Sinocyclocheilus rhinocerous
AACCAGACCAAACATCTGGACATCAGTCAACTCTGTCACACATGTATTGGTAAGTCAGAGGTGATATTAAGAGTTTAAAAAAATGATATTCTTCATGCTTTCCAACCTTGTCCGTTCAAAGGCATGTTAAGTGCGTTGAGAGCTATGGCAACAATGTCCTGATTGAAATCAGACACTGCAGGACTAATGATTATTATCATTCTGTTGTTCATTACAGAGCTCTTGCAGTTACAGTCATTGGGATTATCAGTTAGTATAGTGGTGGTGCTGGTCTTGGCTGTAGTTGTGGGGGCGATATGTTTTCACCGCAGGAAATGCAAACAAGCAACACCAGAAGGCA
>NW_015733425.1:0-340 GCF_001515625.1 Sinocyclocheilus rhinocerous
ACCAGGAGGACAACGGACCAGGTCAATGCCCGCTGCAGAGCGTGTATACAAGTATTGTACAGTACGTTTCAATGTAAACAAACAAGGCAAAAAAAAGAGATTCCAGAGAAAACACGTGGAATATGTTTGTGTGCTACAGACAGACAGACAGCAAAGGAGAGAGATATAGACACAAAGACAGAAAGGAGGAAAGAGGTTGGCTGGTGCAAGAGTGCCATCTAAAGGATGCAGAGGTACTGCAAGGCATTTGATGGGGTAAGATGTTACACTTTCATGATAAACTGGCACTTACAGTACCCACATCAAACATAATTATCAACTGAAATAAGAAAAAGCTCAT
>NW_015733426.1:0-340 GCF_001515625.1 Sinocyclocheilus rhinocerous
ATCGACGGCTAACGTAATCCAGGGGGCAAGGCAAACGGATAATCCGAACAGACAGAATAGTCCAGACGAGGGGCGAACAGAGTCCGAAACGGCAAGACAAGGGGTTAATCCAAGACAGGCGATAATTCCAGGACAGGCGGCAGACTGACGAGACGAGATAAACAGGCTACGATACAAGACTAGACTAAACTGGACTAGAAACACGGAAAGGCTCTGTAAAGTTGCTATCACTAACACAGTGATATGCGCAAACAAAACGCGGCCCAGAAGGGCATGTGAATGACTGTTATATAGACCGTGTGATTGGTTTCTGGTGTGAGTGTAATCAGTGCAATGGAAC
>NW_015733427.1:0-340 GCF_001515625.1 Sinocyclocheilus rhinocerous
AACCCGCGGCAGCAGCATAAAAGTAGCCCAAAACGTGGACTTGGCAACACTGATTGTAGAAAACATGCCAAATTAAGTGTCTAAAGGACGATAACTATAACACAGGGTTATTATAGTTAACTAAACTAAAACTAAAACCATGAAAAAAAAAAAAACATTTGTCACTTGAAATAAAATAAATGTTAACTAAAATAATATATATATAAACTTATTTCAGCTAGTTAACAAGGGAACATTTCTCACTCTCATTTAGTTTAACTCGATGTACTAAAATAACTAAAACAGAAATAAAAATGAATAATATAGTCATTTAAAAACAACAAAAACTAATACACTAATA
>NW_015733428.1:0-340 GCF_001515625.1 Sinocyclocheilus rhinocerous
CAACAATACACAATGAAGCGCTATATAAATGCATCATTCATTCATGAGTTTGATCCTTTTGTCACGCTTAGCATTACAGAACACTGATCCCATCCACACCTGGCAGGTCGGTTGGTTCAGCTCCATCTTTGGTTGGCTAAAACAGATGAGGTCAGGACTGTGATGGGGGGAGGGCTTCATCTACGTCTGATTTCCTCCAAACAAGACAACTGATGTCCCTACACGGCTTATCGGAACGGCGGACCCCGAGGATGGCTTGAAAGGGTATAAATAAAAGCCTGTCTGTCTTCAGCAGCCCACAAGTGGATTAGAAATTGGGTGTTTGTGTTTGTAAGTCTGG
>NW_015733429.1:0-340 GCF_001515625.1 Sinocyclocheilus rhinocerous
AACTAAGGATTAGAGGATCTGATTAACCTATACACAAAACAAAGATGAAAACTAACAAACTTCCATGAGCTTGGAGAAAAGGCATACAAAAATAAACAAGGCACTCTCAAGTAGTTACTTAGAGCACTATATGCAAGTTAATTTTGAAGTTTAAGAATATACACCTTTTAATTACCCACACAAGCTAGTTAACAACACACAGCCAGCAGTTAAGAATGATTGTCACAATACATTTTTAGTTACCCACACATGGACTAACTATTAGGCAGCACTAACAGTTGGCAATGAGAATCAATTCCTAAGTACAACAGAGCTACTAGCAAGGGCAAACACAAGAACT
>NW_015733430.1:0-340 GCF_001515625.1 Sinocyclocheilus rhinocerous
AAACAGCTGATAGAAACATCACAATAATCCACAAGCAATCCACACAACTTGATGCGTCTTCTATCCATAATACTGCTGTCACTTGTTGTTGACTCACATCAAAATCTACCCACATATTTGTTTAGAGCTGTTTTAGACTGTTTTCACTTATAAACGGTGCTTGATCGGTGCAAATTTCTCTCCTGATTCAGACCAGACAACTTTTTAATTTATTTTATTTTAGCCCGAAGCAACAGTTTGAAGATTTAAAATGTCTTAATGATGGATTTGTTTCTAACAAACACGCAGCTTTTGGCTTCTCCAGATGTTAACTGTTGGACTGGAGTGGTGTGGATTACTT
>NW_015733431.1:0-340 GCF_001515625.1 Sinocyclocheilus rhinocerous
ATATGCTGATTTATTATCAGTGCTGGAAACAGTTGTGCTGCTTCACGTTTTTTTTTTGGAAACTGATAATTTTCTGGATTATTTTATGAATAAAAAGTTAAAAAGCTTTTATTAAAATTAAAATCTTTTTTAAAATAAAGAGTCTTTACTATCACTTTTTTTTTATCCATTTAACACATCCTTGCTGAATATAAGTATTCATTACATAAAAAGTGATAATAAAGACTTATATTGTTAGAAAAGACTTCTATTTTGAATAAATGCAGTTTTAAAAAAAAATTTTATATTCATAAATGAATCCTGAAAAAAGTATCACAGGTTCCAAAAAACATGAAGCAGC
>NW_015733432.1:0-340 GCF_001515625.1 Sinocyclocheilus rhinocerous
AATATGGTTTGTTTTGTCAGCGTGGCTCTATCATTCCTGGGTTTAATTGCTGAAATGATATTGCATAAATGCATTTTTGATTTTTTTTTTGTAATGATTATCTTTTGGTAAAGCATGAATCCAATGCTGTAATCTAAGCATTTAGTCCAATATAGAAGTCTGTTCTCTATTGTGTGTGCAGCTAATAGTAAGAACACAATTCATCTCTCCTGAAAGACATTTTGTTGTCAGAAAAGCTAATATCTCCATTTCAAGTCAGCCAAAATGTCTAGAATACAGACATTGTTCATCTTAGAAGTAGCTAAGTGCTAAAATATTTATCTGTTTCCTTACAAAGACG
>NW_015733433.1:0-340 GCF_001515625.1 Sinocyclocheilus rhinocerous
AATTAACATTTACATATTTAAAACCAAGTTAAAAAGGAGTGATTTTTTTTTGTAATTTGTGCAGGGTGATGCACATTCCTTCAAAGTCGCACATGCGCTGAAGCCTCATGAGCCGTTCTGGAATGAAGGGTAAAGAAATGCAAAGGTCTCTTTCATTGTATAAAACAACCACATTTCCATAATACAGTGTGTGAGTGTGAGGTTTAGTTTTCCTCCATTTGACAGACTATTGCATGTGAAATGAACACTTTCAGGCTCTTTATAGCCTCTCAGAGGCTTGGTTCCCTCTCCCCCTGTCTAGACATTAAACAGACTCTTCTCTGACCACCCAGGTGCCTCT
>NW_015733434.1:0-340 GCF_001515625.1 Sinocyclocheilus rhinocerous
AATCATTCAGAAACCGGTCTCGAATCAAGGTGTCAGTATTGAAAAATTTTGAACAATACCCAGCCCTTTGTGTGACCAACTTGAGCCTGTTGAGATATCCGCCTGGGAAAATCTTTTGCCTTGATGCGAAATTTGTGATTTAGTGGATTCCTACTGAAATTACTGGATTTTGCCAAACAGTGCTAAATGTGACACCACCTTAAGGGCAGTGGCGGAGCCAGAGGGGTGTCCAGGGTGGTTGACATCTGATCGGCCACCCTGGGTGCCACCCCAATAATTAATATGTTACTATTTAATTTTCTTTGTTTAATCGTACTGAAAGAAGCGTTTATTTTAGCCT
>NW_015733435.1:0-340 GCF_001515625.1 Sinocyclocheilus rhinocerous
AATATACAGCAATATATGCATTGACAATATATGGCTATATATTGACACATACAAATATATTTAGAAACGAAGACAAAAATAAATCTAATATTCAAGTTTGATCCTTTATTGAGTATATATTGCACATAGAAGTTCCCATATAAATGTGAATGTATGTACACACATATACACACATTCACGGAATGAGTTAAGGCAGATTTCTAGTTCCCAGCATGCTTTGCTTCTGAGAGTATACATTTTAAAATTAAGTGTCATTTCATGTGTTTTTGCTCAATATTAATATAGGGGGAGATCAGTTAGTGTTTAATGTTGTATTATTTTGAAATTTAAAAGGGTTTCT
>NW_015733436.1:0-340 GCF_001515625.1 Sinocyclocheilus rhinocerous
AACCTGTTGTTGGGGACTCCCAAAACCAAAATATGAACCTTTAATAACCCATAATAGGGGCACTTTAATTCATGCATTACATTATTATCATGTCTCTTGATGATTTAAACCATAAGATAAAAGAAGTCTCAAATTTAAACTAAGATAAAAATGATAAACAATTAAAAACAAAAAAAAATCACAGCTGATATTATTTTCGAGTTCATTAGTCAAGCTGGAAATGAAAGGTTAAGTCAAGTGCATTGCATTGTGGGATACAGTATTGCACACAGTAAGCCCCCTTTTTTACTGCACAGTTTGGCAAATATGGGAAGTCAACCATGTGTGCATGTGTTCCATG
>NW_015733437.1:0-340 GCF_001515625.1 Sinocyclocheilus rhinocerous
ATAATGTTGGTCATAGTCCAGCTGCTGATGTAGGTCAACATTAAACAAAATTTCCATTGCATATGACATATGGAAAACATTTCCAAGTTCTCTCAGGTTGTTGTGGGGACATTTGATTATAGAAAGGCATATGGCATATGAGATGTTTGAACCTGATCATAAGACTAAAACTACCTAGTTTAGGTAACTAAAACAAAAGGCCCCGTGACCAAGCCCTGTCCAGGGGACATATAACTCCCTCAGACTGTATTTGACAATAAGAGCCTTTCCTGGAGCCTGTTGTTGCCCGCTGGTTACACGTTGCCATTGGAAGCGATTGATGCTTTTTTTTTTTTTTAAA
>NW_015733438.1:0-340 GCF_001515625.1 Sinocyclocheilus rhinocerous
TGATTACATCAGCAGGAAGGCGGAAAAAGCTAAATGTTTCCATTGTGGAGATACTTATTTCATTATTACATTTTGATGATAGATTATGAAAACAGACATTTTTATTTTTAGAATAACGTGCGCCGATGAATTGTTCACATTAGGACCAGGGTGATTTATTTATAACATAAAAGAGTGTTTTTTTTTTAAATTTCTCATGTTGTCTCTTTTTATACACTTGGCTTATTCTCTGTGCTCATGTTGCCTTTAGGAATTTGGCCAGCAGCTTCAAAACAGACAAAGCACTCTGACTACAATGACAGAGCTTGTGAGTAAGCTGACAGAAGGGCAGGAGTCTCCT
>NW_015733439.1:0-340 GCF_001515625.1 Sinocyclocheilus rhinocerous
AATTTTTTTTTTCTTGTATAATTTCTGTGAGTGATATTTTTACATTTTTGGTTTATGTACACATGAAGACTCACATCTTATATTTTTCAGCATCTCACGCCATGATTTTGAAGTGTTTAAATCAAGACAACACAAGGATCATACGGTTTCAGCTTTGAGAGTTTATAACATGTCAGATATCATATAGCAAATTTTGTGAAGTGTTTTGCAATGGTATAAAAAAAAATTTCACACGACCCCCTGCACACCCACAGCGCATCAGTAATCCCGCGAGGAGAACAAGTGAATCGTCCGCGAAGCCTCAACACCACTCAGACAGCGTGAAATAAGTGAAATAAGC
>NW_015733440.1:0-340 GCF_001515625.1 Sinocyclocheilus rhinocerous
AAAAAAAAAAATCTTTAAAAATTATGGTAAAAAAAATAGCAGCTGTGGTTGACAGAACTTCTTAAGTATATTTGACAATTTAATTTTTAAGAGAAACTAACACATACAGTATATAAAATATTCCAACAAAATCATGCAGCGCTTCAATACGGCATAGCTTAGTAAGATTATAAAAATACTTTCATGAAGTCAAAACTGATCATTGCTAATTATTCATTTATGAAAGGTTGATAGGCCACTCAGACCAAACAGTTTTTGTTTGGTAGTCTTGCATTGTGTGACTTATGGTGGAGGTGGAAACTACAAAATTATCTTTGGGAAAGGCACAAAATTGATAGTT
>NW_015733441.1:0-340 GCF_001515625.1 Sinocyclocheilus rhinocerous
CAGAATTATGAGATGTAAACTCAGAAATGCGAGAAACAAGTCTTAATTGTAAGATAAAAGTCGCAATTACCTTCTAACAGGCTTCCATAGAAAATGGACAATTTAGGTTAGTGTGTCATAGTTGTATGTATGTGTAATCATTACATAAACAGCGATGTTTTAGCGCATAACGTCTTTAAGTTGCATTCTTGAGCAAATTAAACAGATGAATTCAAGGGACCGTTCACATAGCACATTGCATCCCACTGCATTTGTCTCTGTAAACACATGGATGGATGGATGTTTTTTGCAGCATAGCAGAGTGTTCTAAAAATGCGGCGCTCAAGTTAAAAGAAGTTCA
>NW_015733442.1:0-340 GCF_001515625.1 Sinocyclocheilus rhinocerous
TATTGGGTGACACATTTCTCATATAATGTAGAGACAACTTAGGCAAAACCGTGACACATAAACAATTTGGTTTAAATTCTCTATTAAATTGGGGGATGTATTGGTTAAGAGTTGTGGCGTAGTGTTAGTTCAATGACAAGATGCTCTGATTTTTTTGTCTGGATCTACAGTATAAATGCACCCAAAATACATAAAAATGCAAATCGACAACTTGAACCACTTCTATGATGTTGATTTATTTTCATAATTAAATTCAATTTGTTTATTTGTATAGCATTTTTCACGCTACAAATCGTTGCAAAGCAACTGTACAGCAAATTAAGTTTCTACAATATTTAGT
>NW_015733443.1:0-340 GCF_001515625.1 Sinocyclocheilus rhinocerous
CAGGGTGACAGGGCAATCTCACGGCAAAAGATTCTGGGTTACGTCTGCTTTGAGCGAAGGCTGTGTCACATTCCGTGGCAAGCAGCGTCAACGCACGGCTCTCGAACCCACATCTCTAATCCTCACTGCCTGCCAAATATAAATAAATAAAACTACGGTGGTTTTCAGTAACCTTTACATCCCTCACCCCATCAACCACTGACAAGCCAACACATAAATGCTTATCTCCACAGAACAACAGTGAACATTAAAATGATTGCATGAGCGCGGGAGGAGAGCTGGCCGCAGTGGGCGTACTGGCAGACTCTCGGCAGACACACGGAAGAGGAAAAACAGTGGG
>NW_015733444.1:0-340 GCF_001515625.1 Sinocyclocheilus rhinocerous
CATGTGCAAAGCTTTGATGATAAATGATGTTGAGCACAGAGGAATACGTGTGTGTGCGAGTGTGTTATTGTAAATGTGTACCATAAAGTAAAAGCATATTTATGAGTGTGTGCATGAGAAAGAGAGGAAGGACACCCACTGGACACACACTCATTTTATCATCTCACACACTCCGACTCCTGCTGCTGTGGTAAGAGGCGTAATGGTTCAAATACGACTCCTCCAAATGGAGCCTTTCACTCCAAACAGCCTCAATTTAACAGAGAGAGAAACATCTCATTCCTCCCATTTAACTCAGCGTGTTCCTCAAGAGCTAAAAGAGACCCAGACAGGGGGCAGC
>NW_015733445.1:0-340 GCF_001515625.1 Sinocyclocheilus rhinocerous
AATTCTGAGCTAACTTGAGATTGCTCGAGCTCCAGTTTGGATCCAACCTCTTATGAAGATTTCTGATGACCCCAACACATTTGAAGATATAATACTAACCCTTGCAAGGACTTCAGATAACACCAAATCTGAACAAATATATAAAACTGTTACATTTTCCTTATATTTTGATGATGATAATACAACGTGATCTCATGATAATTCGTATGTATTTTACGAAAAATATGGTTCTATAAAACGTACATTTACTTACGTACAAATACTGACGTATTTTCAGCATCTAATTGTACAAATGCTTACATATTTTCAGCATTTAAACGTACAAAACTGATGTATTGAC
>NW_015733446.1:0-340 GCF_001515625.1 Sinocyclocheilus rhinocerous
AAGTGCACACCTGACACGACCATTTGCCGCTGTGCTCGGAGGACTCGGCCGGGCGGACGCGGGGCCGGGCGCTGGAATCAGGGCAGATGAGCAGGCTGTCGTTGCACACGGGGTCACACCGGTGTCCGGCGCCGCTCGGGAACAGTTCCTCTGTTATGATGGTTCCGCTGGGCCGCTGCGCTCGGCACATTGTGCACTTAATAGCAGACGGCCAGTTTTCATACGTGCAGTACTCACACGACCACTTCACACACAGCTCTGTCATGATGGATCAGCTCACTCACTCGCTCTCTCTCTCACTCGCTCACTCACTCGCTCACTCGCTCACTCACTCGCTCAC
>NW_015733447.1:0-340 GCF_001515625.1 Sinocyclocheilus rhinocerous
AAACAAAAATAACCAGTCTAGCTCTCTCAGTTCTCAGCCACCCCATGAAACAAAACACTAAATGATATGTCGTAGCACAAAAAAACACTTGCGAACACACATTTGTCTTGGTGGGATTGTGGGAGAGAAAGTGAGATGGGTTAGTTTTGAACAATACGTTTTTTTGCATTCTGAGTCGAGCTCTTTACAAGGAACTTTTTAAAAAGTTTTTAAAGCGTTGACGTTGTAATTCATGCACCTATATATTTTTTTTTCAGGAGCACCAGTGAAAGTCCTCACTCAGTGCTCTAAACAAAATTACTACTACTACTACTACTACTACTACTACTATTATTATTAT
>NW_015733448.1:0-340 GCF_001515625.1 Sinocyclocheilus rhinocerous
TACTCAAATAGCCAGGTCTAGGATTAGGGTGAACATTACCAGATAAAAGTAGGAATAAACAAAAATATGATGCTTAATTGAATTGGCTGAAATGGAACTGGGTAGACTTGCTTGAAGACATATATTATAGATAAAGAAGACAATTCCACACCATCATGTAAGTTTTGAAGGAAACCGTGAATAAGGAAAGTCTAATTTGAATAATCTATTTTTCCAACCATAATGACGATCGTATGACATACCCCCAGCACATGGGAACATCTGTACTAAAACAGTATGCAAAAATGACAGAACTATTACAGCCGTCCTAAAAAAGAGTCAAGTCCATTACAAAAAAAAA
>NW_015733449.1:0-340 GCF_001515625.1 Sinocyclocheilus rhinocerous
TTACTGCAGCCCTTTAACTAATTTTGTATTTAAATTGTCTGCCTATTAAGTTACCGTGAATATTTTATTTATAAAATCCATAAATATAACCTCTATCAAATTAAACTGAAAAGCTATAGGTCTAGAGAACAATAAAGAAACAACGTTAGATGAAAGCTCATTTATTACCAACTTCAACAAGTTATTGGCAACTTATTGGCAATTCACACACACACAAAACTTTTTAATAACAAATCGAATGACTAGTACCAGTGAAAACCGTTAATCACTTGGCTACTAGGCTACCGTTAAACAAACTACGAATGCTTCCACATGCAGAATAGCTAAAGAAGAAAAAAAA
>NW_015733450.1:0-340 GCF_001515625.1 Sinocyclocheilus rhinocerous
AAGGAATTTCTTGTAACAACAAAAGTGTTTACTGACACATTTGATTAATTAATAAATCTTGCTGACTCCAAAAAATATTGCATTTTGAACTTTAATAAGGTCAGTAAAACCTAGGAATCAAAAGGTAGGAAATATTTGACCTTATTTTCACCTGACACTGGAGTATTCTCAGATTATAACGACAGAAGTCAGCATTGAAAACAAACCCTAAACTCAACAGAACTTCTAAACCGTTGTATTTACTGACGAGGCCTGATGGAAGCAGAAATTCCTTGAACTACATTTATTCAGAACATCACTTGAATATGATGTGACGCAGATGTTATGCTTCCCAGCCCCC
>NW_015733451.1:0-340 GCF_001515625.1 Sinocyclocheilus rhinocerous
CCATACTGAGTCTTTTATCATGTTCCTCCATCGTAGACCCGCACACCAGGATGTCGTCCATGTATACAACGGTGCCTTCATGGTCGCTCAACAGCTCATACATTTTCCTTTGAAAAATTTCTGGTGCCGACGTAATGCCAAAGGGTAGCCTCTTGAAGCAAAATCTCCCTAGAGGCGTAATGAACATTGTGAGACGGGCACTCTTCTCATCCAAAGGAATCTGCCAGAACCCACTCGCCACATCCAGGCTGGAAAATACAGTGATTCTGGCTAACCTGTGAAGAATGTCGTCCAGAGTGGGGAGAATGAATTTTTCTCTTTGTACGCTTTCGTTTAACCT
>NW_015733452.1:0-340 GCF_001515625.1 Sinocyclocheilus rhinocerous
TGAAGTACCCCTGAGATTTTAAAATAAATATTTTAATAATGAAGTTGGTTATGGTCACATGACATGCTGGTAAACAAATAAAATGTATAATTTTTTTTAAGTAAATGTTTTATTTTTTATTCATTTTACAATTATTTGTTTTAATTGAACATTTTTATGATTTAAATAATTATTATTAGTTTTTCATTAAACTCATAAAACCCCTGCAGTTCCTGCACAAACCCAGTTTGGGAAACTTTGACATATGATAATGTTTAATGCACTTCATGTTGTTGATATTTTCTTGCTCTTTGTATTTTTATATCAATATGGTACAAGTTTATCCTATTTAAATCAATGT
>NW_015733453.1:0-340 GCF_001515625.1 Sinocyclocheilus rhinocerous
ACACCGGTCCTGCTGGTGGCAGTCCCCATAGTGTCCACTAGAGGATGCAACATGTGTTCCCTAGAAAGGGAACTTTATATTTTGAAAATGTAAACGAAAAGTAGAAATTTTGTCCTGGTAATAAATTACTAAAACGAATACAACGACAACACAACAACAACAACAACAATAATAATAAAATTATACAAATAATAAATAGTTACAAATATATATTTAAAAAGAAATAAAATCACACAACAAAAATACTAAAACTTTTGTTACTTTTTGTAATTTAACTAAGATTAAATTAAGACTAAAAAACTATATAAAAGCTAAATACTAAATACAATAAATACAATAA
>NW_015733454.1:0-340 GCF_001515625.1 Sinocyclocheilus rhinocerous
AAAGAGCGAATTCACTTTCTTTTTCCTCCTCACATTTCCCTTTTTTCTGTAGTCTTGTGAAACTTTTCATAGGTGCAAACTGCCTTTCTGATGCAGGCCTGCAGAGACTGACTGCGCCAGTGAGGGTGATGAAGAAAGGTCTAGAAAACCTGCAGCTTTTGGAACTCTCTGGTAAGTTTGTGTTAGTATAATTAGATAAACTACTACTCAAAAGTTTGGGGTCAGTATATACATTTTTTTTATTCAGCAAGGATGCATTAAAATGTTTAAAAGTGACAGTTATAATGTTCCAAAGATTTCAATTTAAAGGGGTCATATGATGCTGCTAAAAAGAACATTA
>NW_015733455.1:0-340 GCF_001515625.1 Sinocyclocheilus rhinocerous
GATCTCTTTGACCAGCTTCAGCAGCACTTCCTGTTGAGCTTTATCCCCTTCCTCGATCTCCTGCCATTCCTTAGCCACCTCTCCTGCCAGATGCCTGCAAACACACACAAGATCAGGTCACCGACCGGTTCATTTAGTTCGTTTTAGACACGAATGAAATCACAGACTGCACTTCTGAGCAACAACTCGTCAAAGGCAAGTTTGTGAGGTTCATAGAAATGCAAAAACTTCAAGAAAATTAACAAACATAAAAAATTAAACCGAGATCACTGGTTTCTAGTCTAATGCAGTGCTGTTTCAGTATTATTTACATACTATTTTTGAATGCATAAATATTTAG
>NW_015733456.1:0-340 GCF_001515625.1 Sinocyclocheilus rhinocerous
AGAAAAGATCTCAGCTGACTTACATTTTGTGGTCTGGGTGCTCCACACACGGCCTCCACTTTCTTGGGGTCAGGTTTAATTCCTTCAGATGTGACCAAGTGGCCCAGCACCTCTACTTGATTTAGTCCAAAGGGACACTTGTCTTTGTTCAGTTTAAGTCCTCTTTCTTTTAATCGTTCAAACACTGCTCTCAATCTTTCCTCCAGCTCACTGTCAGCCTCAGTGTACACAACTACATCATCTATGTACCAAACTACGCCTGGTAATCCACAAAGTATTGAGTCCATGGCCTTCCGATAAGCCTCTGGTGCACTAGAAAGGCCAAAAGGAACTTTTCGGA
>NW_015733457.1:0-340 GCF_001515625.1 Sinocyclocheilus rhinocerous
ACAACAGTAGCCAGGTGGTGAAGACAAGAAAAAAGAAACTAAATACGAAGTCACTTGCAATCACACACAAATCGTGCATGTTGCCAATGGAGACAAGACACTGTGGTGATCAATTGAGATCAGATAAGAAAGGGGAAAAAACACTTTAGACACTGTAGAGACACTTTAACCGTAAATGGCTGCGGTTTAATGTGCTTCTACTAAAATAAATGCTGATAAGCAGCCCTTCACGAAACTGAAGCTCTCAGGAGCCCAAAGTGTCAAAAGCTGCAGTTACTTCTGCTTTTTTGCATGTGAACGAGTGTGAGAAAGATAAAGTGTGACAAACAGAGCAGAAACT
>NW_015733458.1:0-340 GCF_001515625.1 Sinocyclocheilus rhinocerous
ACATGTTAGCTGCTAATCTACAATGGCCACATGGTTTTCTCAACTGACAAAGGGCTGCTTTCAACTTCTTTAAAGACAATGCTACAGATATTAAACACATCCATTTCAACCATTTTTTTATGAATGAACTGTCATACCAGATCTCCTCCTCTTCGCACTACCATATTAAATAAATATTCAAGTGTAAAAAAAAACAAAACAAAAAAAACCCCGGACTGACAGAAACATGAGGAGGGCTTTTTATCTTACGTGAAAGCAAACCTCTGACAAAGGAACAAACCAGTGCAGACATACGAAAACTTTGTTCAAGCAGAATCGTAAGTAGAGTCACATTTGTTTT
>NW_015733459.1:0-340 GCF_001515625.1 Sinocyclocheilus rhinocerous
AAAATTGACCCTTATGACTGGTTTTGTGGTGCAGGGTCACATATACTATTAGAAAAGTAGGCTGCCACTCTTAATGCTCCCATGCAGAGTAATCCACCTTTTTATTGCTTTTATTTCATGACAAGTAAAAAAGTGTTTGTGTTTTATTAAAGGGACGCTGCGATCGCATTCACCGAGCGCATTAAGAGCGGTGTGGTGGGAGAGCAGCTGTGGCTGCAGATCTCTGAACCCACAGAGAAAGATAAAGGCAAATACGCCATTGAGTTCTTCGATGGGAAAGGAGGCTTGCGCAGAACTGTGGAACTGGCTGGACAAGGTGAGGAAACATGCTCCAAACCTA
>NW_015733460.1:0-340 GCF_001515625.1 Sinocyclocheilus rhinocerous
ACAATGCAATTAGTGTTTGTTTTCTCATCACTTGTTACTTTTTTTTCTCACCTGCTTCAGAACGTTTTCTCTCATTGTAGAGTCGGTCAAATCTTTGCTGGAGTGAAACATTAGTTTTACAAATGATCTTTTTAAATAGGGACCTGGAAAAATATATTCATATATATGTAAATTCATTTGAAAAAATCTTAAGAAATATGGTTTGCACCGTACAAATGAGCTTGCCTTTATTAAAACTTATCCACACTCCTCACTGCGTCATATTGACAAAAATTTGATGACGTAAACACATTATATATTATATTTACATTTAGTCATTTAGCAGATGCTTTTATCCAAA
>NW_015733461.1:0-340 GCF_001515625.1 Sinocyclocheilus rhinocerous
GATGAAATCGGCCGTGTTTTCTCTGCATTAGCGCTGTTTTGAATTCTGTTTGAATTCACTTACTGGATCCTGGGACTTTTAAAATGATGTAATCGCAAAAGCCTGCTTCTTTTCCTTTTTAAGGTATTGTTTTCGTTATAAAGTACTGATTCAAATTAGTAGTCAATAATTAATTATTATTCTACCTCCCCTGACATGCTCTCGCGGTCCACACATTGAACCCTGAGGTAGACCGACTCTGCTTGCATTCATTGGTCGAGATGAGAGGTGACCCCACCTGGGTAGCCTGATTTATAGTCAGTGTTGCCAACTTAGCAATTTTGTTGCTAAATTTAGCAAC
>NW_015733462.1:0-340 GCF_001515625.1 Sinocyclocheilus rhinocerous
TGCTTGTTAGCATCCACCTTTTCAAGACAAGGAAAATCTTTAAAGAAATCATGAATGTGGTATCACTGTATTTTATGTTTTAGAATAAAACGTTTGAGTTTGTGTTAACCACAGACCGTATTTCAAGCATTTAACCAAAACACTTATTGACTTCAGGACAGTAGGAGCTTAAGTGCTTTTAAATGGTTGTTTCCGAGTTTATTCCTACAATAATACATCATCCCTGCAGTACCCTACAGCAGCCATATTTCGTGTTATGACAGCCCTGCAGCTCCTGGTTAGGACAAAAACCCAGATTAACATGAAAGAAATACAATTAATATCATTTGTCGGTTTAACG
>NW_015733463.1:0-340 GCF_001515625.1 Sinocyclocheilus rhinocerous
ACCAGAAACACGCTAGAAAGCGTCATTTAAACATGTCACGAATGAACAACTTTATATGTTTCAGTCAATCAGAGGTGCCAACATTTACGAACTACATCCTAGTGATGTCAGAGTACTACAATTTCAGTCGATAACAATAGCAGTAAAACTTTAATATCACAGCAAAAAGTAATATGATATTGAGCAGACCATTATTTAAAAATGCAAATATTAATATAGTTCAATATAATATATATCATATTAATTAATATAATTTAACATAGATTTATATACAAATTATATAATTATTTATATATAGTATATAAAACAATGACTTAAGGTCTCATTTGTTAACTTGAAA
>NW_015733464.1:0-340 GCF_001515625.1 Sinocyclocheilus rhinocerous
TTAAGTAAGTAATGAAGTATAAAAATGAAATGGATGATTTCACAGAGCCTCAGAGAAAGGGATAATAGTGTAAAAAGCTTTCTACAACTCCCAGTAAGTGACCTTTGCTTTTAGAGGTAGAAAGCTGTGTACAAATAATCAGGAAGTGACCGGAAAGGATTATATGTTAAATGCCATAACTATAATGTCCTCATAGCTTCCCTAAGAGTGCTAATGGCTTCCTATTGACTTGCTGTCTATGTGGAGAACCACACCTCTCCAGCGGCCTTACTGCAGAAATAATGCTTCATCTGAAAGTCCCACAGCAAAGTAATAACCTGTGAGATTATGTACAAAATGG
>NW_015733465.1:0-340 GCF_001515625.1 Sinocyclocheilus rhinocerous
AATTTTAATACGAATTTGAGGAAGTGGATTTAAAATGGAATGAATAGAATAACTGCTATAGGCGTAATAATTCATCAAAATGTCAAATAAAAAAAATTAAGTATAGCTTACATATATACACAGTACTATTCAAAAGTTCGGGGTCAGTTAGATGTTTTTAATGTGTTTGAAAGAAGTCACTTATGCTCGTCAAGGCTGCATTTATTTGATCAAAAATAAAAGTAGCATCTACACTGCAAAAAATGCTTTTCTTACTTAAGTTTTTTTGTCTTGTTTTCAGCCAAAATATCGAAATATTCTTAAATCAAGAAGGATTTTCTAGACAAGTACAAATTATTGT
>NW_015733466.1:0-340 GCF_001515625.1 Sinocyclocheilus rhinocerous
ACTTTAATATTCAAAAATACATTTCCAATTTTACAGTAGCCTACATTTAGGATTCATTCATTATTTAATTTTATTCAAATGTTCATGTTCACATGTGTTGCAGACAACAAATAACATTTTTTTTGCAAATATATCAATGTAGTTTCTTGGATTGAAATATATGGAGGGCAAAATTTTCAAACATTTTTAAATTATTTAAAATATATATATATTTTCAAAATATACAAAAACAAAAATGGCCAAAAAATATATTTATAGAAAATACTTTTTGTAAATATATTTTGAAACACATTTTAGCTTAAATATATTCTGCCCATTTTTTTTGCTATATGGACTAACA
>NW_015733467.1:0-340 GCF_001515625.1 Sinocyclocheilus rhinocerous
TATGCTGTCTTAACAAAATCAACATAATAAACTATAGTAAACTAGGGTTAGGGCTTCACAGAGACCAATATTTTAAAATGTAACTCTTCTAGCTTTCAAACTAAACCCACTACAGTAAACTCAGCTCAGATCATCAGTCTATTCGGACTCAGGTTGCTATGTCTTTCCTACATTATTGGATTTTCCCTTGGCAGATGATTAAAAATCCTCCAAATCTCTGAGACATTGAAAATCTCTGAATGTAATTCTTGTGATTTTATTTTATTGCATTTTGTAAGGAAAACAAACACAAGCCACATTATGTGCAAAGGTTTGTTATAATACAATTTTTGGTCAAACT
>NW_015733468.1:0-340 GCF_001515625.1 Sinocyclocheilus rhinocerous
ACTTTGTTTAGCTTGTTCATCATGTGCACAATTTTGACAAACTGCAGCTTCATGGCCATGTCGGATCCTCCGCTGTGGACCAAATACCTTGAGTGAGCAATACCATTATTCTGTTTTTAAATGTTTATGCATATTTAAAAATACAGTGTACATTATGTATTTTACTACTACTACTATCGCATCATTTTGGTGATCTCTAGAAGATGTCTTTTAAGATATTTTTATTTGTTCACTGTTTGAAACTCTAAAAACAGGGGCATATTTAATTTAAAGATTTTGCACACATGCTCTTTTTTCTAAATTAAACTTGCCACTCATACCATAATCATTGAAAAATACA
>NW_015733469.1:0-339 GCF_001515625.1 Sinocyclocheilus rhinocerous
TATTACAATTTAAAATAACTATTTTTATATATTTAATGTATGTAAATTTTTTTTCCCTGTGATTGCAAAGCTGAATTTTCAGCACCCAGTTTTCAGTGTCACGATCCTTCAGAAATCTTTTTAATATGCTGATTTGCTGCTCAAGAAACATTATTTATTATTATGAATGCTGAGAACAGCTGTGCTGCTTAATGTTTTTGTGGAAACTGTGATTTTTTTTTTTCCAGGGTTCATTTGATAAATACAAAGTTCAAAAGGACAGCATTTGAAACAACAAATTTATAATTTCATAAAACACTGTCACTTTTGATCAATTTAATGCATCCTTTTCAGAATAAA
>NW_015733470.1:0-340 GCF_001515625.1 Sinocyclocheilus rhinocerous
AAGTGCGCAACCCACTCGACACGGGAACGACCACCGCTGAAGCGTCATCCGACAACACAAAAGCTCCCTCAGAGTGCGTTGAACTCGTCATCACACAAATAGTTTGGCAGGAGCAGAACGATGTTGTCGCTCGGCTCTGAAGCAAAAAGCTGGTGTGCGTTGCACCTGCTGCCTATTTATGCTCACGATGTCATCAGCGGCAGCTGCATGCAATCATCGCATGCCAATATGCATTGGCTTGTTTAGTTTACACTCAAAGTGGATTGGTCTCTCGAAGCCAGATCCCAGTTCTTCTTCTTCTTCTTCTTCTTCTTCTTCTTCTGATGTTTATTGGCGGTTT
>NW_015733471.1:0-340 GCF_001515625.1 Sinocyclocheilus rhinocerous
ACAGTCAATATGTTAATAACAGGCATGCTAATAAGCAACTAGTTAGTAGTGAGAATTAATCCCTATACTAAAGTGTTGCTTTAGCAAATGTAAAAATGTAGCGTTTGTTTTGCAGTCCGCCACAGTGTCATCCTCATGTTCACGCGCAGTCTGTGTGTAGGTACATCGGCGTAGCATGTTCTATGGCTGATAGAGAGGAAATGGGAGGGGTGTGTGTGTGTGTGTGTGTATGTGAGGGTGGGGATAATTAGATATCAAAGGCAGGGGTGGGGAGGGAGGCAGAGGTCTTCTCTGATGCTAAAGCACTTATTAATGAGATAGGCCTTATCTGTCCTCCTCG
>NW_015733472.1:0-340 GCF_001515625.1 Sinocyclocheilus rhinocerous
TCTAAACCAGGAGACGAAATTTCACTAAAGCACTAAAGTGCACTAAAGGAAAATGCTAGGAGAGAAAAAAACATCACAGAGGAAGAGTACAGCACATGGAAAGAAAAGCACGATGACTGTACAAAGAACTTCTCTAGTTCCAGTAAAGCCATGGAGCAGGAATCAGCTAAGCGCATGTGGGGGAGATCTATAAGCCGGCATCAGCTGCGCTACACTCAGATGCTTTCTGATGGAGACAGTACTGCATTTAGGGAGGTTGTTGCACTGAATCTTTATCTGGGACATGAAATAACATAACTGGAATGCATCAACCATGCACACAAACGTATGGGTACAGCTC
>NW_015733473.1:0-340 GCF_001515625.1 Sinocyclocheilus rhinocerous
TCTCTTTTATTTACACATGTGAATATGCAAAACAAAAATACAAAAAGTACAGAAAGTACTCACAAATAAATGACACTACAAAAATTAATAATGTATACAATGTATTCATTTCATTTTGAACTTACATCACAAAAATAAACTATAGAAATTAGGTTGTTTCATTGACAATGTGACATTTAAAAAAGATATTGAAAAATTGTAATGTACCCATTTTTTCCCACTGTTTTCTCTTGGCTAATAAATAATGTATGTGTTAAGCATTCTCTCAAGAAGAGAAAACCTTCCATTCCATCATTCCATTCTCTCCTTGCTCTCCTGTGCTCTTCTCTCCTCTGTCTCT
>NW_015733474.1:0-340 GCF_001515625.1 Sinocyclocheilus rhinocerous
ATAATAAAATATAAATATAACAAATGTAAATTAATATGATTTTTTTTTAAAGAAATGAATACTTATATTCAGATAGGACGCATTAAATTAATCAAAGTAAAGGCATTTATAATGCCATAAGTTTTCTGTTTTAAATAAATGCTCTATTGCATTCATTCATTTAGAGTCCTGAAAAAAATGTGTAATGGTTTCCGCAAAAATATTAAGCAGCACAACTTTTTTCAACATTGACACTCATAAGAAATGCTTTTTGAGCAGCAAATCAGCATGTATTTGACTGTATTTTAGATCAAATAAAGACTAGTGATGTTCGGTTCTTGAACGAATCGTTCTTTTGAGC
>NW_015733475.1:0-340 GCF_001515625.1 Sinocyclocheilus rhinocerous
TCACTGTGATTGGCCGGTTGCAGCGGTGTCGTATATGATGATAAATTTCTCACAGGTGTCACCCTCTCTCCTGCAGGTGAGGATTGATGGGATACCAGAGAGCAATCCATCATCTCAGGCAGGAGGCGCCGTATCAGAATTTGGGAAATCTGTTCCCAATCACACCTACAGGCTGGCGGCCATGTAAGATATCCCCACCTCCTCATCCACCGTACGCCTTCCTCCCCTCATCTGTGTGTCAGAACCGGAAATCAATGCGAGCCACTCAAGGTCAATACACTGTTCGTGAGCTCCCTCCAAGCTTTGATGGAAACATCCCACTCAAAGAGAGCCGACGCGA
>NW_015733476.1:0-340 GCF_001515625.1 Sinocyclocheilus rhinocerous
ATATATATATCTCATGTAAAGGTACGTGAAGACACTGATATAAAAAGAGGCCATTCTCCCATATGAGTGCTGAATTTAGTTTCTAGGTTAATTAATTAACGAAGTTGCCCTTGCGAAGCTGCCCTAATGAATAAGATTATTTTGAATTTCTAATCAGTAACTCGTGAAAACATCACTTTATATTGGCTTTGAGGTTTAAAATGGTTGTTTCCATTAAAGGAATATTAGATTTAGTATATATTAAATATAACAGATCATATATTATACATGATTAAATATATAAACTGCATATTAAGAATATAAACTGCTGCACTATGTATACAATTTTTTGCAAAATGAA
>NW_015733477.1:0-340 GCF_001515625.1 Sinocyclocheilus rhinocerous
GTGTTAATGGTGTTGTGTGTCTCAGGGAAGCGCGGCGTGCTGAAGCGGCCGTGGTCGGAGGCGGAGCGAGTCGCCGTGGAGACGCACCTGAAGAGGAACATCATGGAGCTGCGTGTTCCTGCTAAAGCGGACTGTGAGCGATGCCTGCAGCTCTGCCCTCTGCTGGTCAGTAACCAGCGCGACTGGAGAGCCATCAAGTTCTACTGCCACAACCGCATCCAGCTCCTGAAGAAACAGGGACGCAGAGACGGGAACACCGCCGCCGTCTGCTAACCACAGTAACACACACACAGAGACACACACACAGAGACACACACACTCACACACACACACACACACA
>NW_015733478.1:0-340 GCF_001515625.1 Sinocyclocheilus rhinocerous
ACGCACCTGCAGAACGGCAAAAGCGATCAAATCTGCACCGGAAAAAAAATAAATAAATCTGCACCAGAAAATAACGCACTCTGCAACAGGCAAAACACTGCTGCCAAACTCTAGTGTACAAAGCAGTAAGCACAATGTACAACCTACAGCCATTAAATACGGACATCCGAGATGATACAAAGGGTCCATCTTCGGGAAGGAAAAAAAGTTCTTATAAGTGCTAGTAATTTTTGAAAAACAAAATAAAATTATCCTGGTCCACAAACCCAGTCTTAAGTAGCACGGGTATATTTGTAGCATATTTGTAGCAATAGCCAACAATACATTGTATGGGTCAAAA
>NW_015733479.1:0-340 GCF_001515625.1 Sinocyclocheilus rhinocerous
ATATCTCGGATTGGTTATTAGTCGAGTTCACTATGAGTAAGTTTTGAATATGCATTAAAATGTACACATGCTACTTTTGTAGTTTAACAGTGCAAAGTCTGAGGGAATATGTTCTGCACTGCAGACTGCATCGCAACGAACCTCGCGCCATTTTCAAATGTGTCGCAGTTGATTGCAAACAGTCGTTTTCCAAATACTTAGCATTTAAGAGTCATTTTTATCGGCGCCATAACAGCTCTACCACTGCTGCGACTGCACATGCAGTGGTTGATACGGCCTTGACATGTAGTATTTCACTATGTAGTTATCAGTGCCAGGATGTGCCCAGTCTTGTTGCTCA
>NW_015733480.1:0-340 GCF_001515625.1 Sinocyclocheilus rhinocerous
ATCTGTTGGGAGAATTATCGTTACCAGTACATAAACCTCCAGCACATGCAAATCTTTCCAAAGAACAAGAAATGTGTGTCGGCACAACTTACAACCTTTTGACAACCCTTAGCTGAAAAATAAAATGCAATTGTATTAGAGGTCAAAATTCAAAACAGCTTGCGCCGACAAGAAAGCAACCAATCACTGCCATAGCTTTGTGCTACAAATGACACCCATAAAAATCCACCAATGGGATCAGCAGTGTGGTGTCACATGACCCAGGGAAAAAGGTTTCTTGCAATGCAGCGAAGCACCGCCTCCTGAGGAGCTTGACCAAAAAACAAAAACACAAAAAAAA
>NW_015733481.1:0-340 GCF_001515625.1 Sinocyclocheilus rhinocerous
AGTTCACCCAAAAATGAAAAATCGGTCATTATTTACTCACCCTCATGTTGTTTCAAATCAGTAAACAATAGGATATTTTTTGGGGGATGATTCTATTGATGAGGTTTATTTATTTACACTTACATTTATTAATTTAGCAGCCTTACAATTGAGGAATACAACAAGCGATTCATTAATCAGAGGCAAATAAATACAGCAAGTGCTCGTAATACAAAGTTTCAGACATTGCTCAGATAAGTACAAGCTAGGCAGGGAAGGATTAAGGAAAGAGAAAGAATATATATATATATTTTTTTTATTAGGATGCAGTCACATGTTGACAAAAGAGATGAGTTTTCAG
>NW_015733482.1:0-340 GCF_001515625.1 Sinocyclocheilus rhinocerous
ATTCATTTGCTAACAAGCCAAATCATCTGTGTTTAGCATGTGATCACATTGCTCTCTTCAGTCGGTCTATTGTTGTGATTCCCGCAACGGATCGTGAGCGTTTTCAGCTTGATGAAGGACAATCTGCTCTTGGTCACGTCTGCTTTCTTTAGTTCTTTAATTCTATTCTTGTTGCTTGTGAGAAACTCTGAGCTGAGGACTGTGAACAGGTTCATCCTGACGTTAGATCACGCCGTCACTGCTTATGATCGCGCTTCTCTCTGTAAAACCAGTATATGAGCACCGCAGCGATGATCATGTCCATCAGAGTCACACACAGCACCAGAACCTCCATCTGCAA
>NW_015733483.1:0-340 GCF_001515625.1 Sinocyclocheilus rhinocerous
TTGCAGCCAGAGCCTGAGGAAACTGGATTGGTGCGAGTGTGAATTTTGAGTTTGAGTCAACATGAAAAGGGCGAACGGAGGGAAATGTCCTGTCTTATTCTTTTCATCACTCTCTTGCCTTAAAGAGCAAGTGAGTATGACTCACGTCTATACTTAAACGCATACAGACAAGAAAACCAAGCATATTTCTCCGTGGCCTTTGACCCGCACCTGCCTAGCTCACACGGCCGGCTGCAGAAAAGGCAGAATGCATAATCATCTGGTTTTCAGGTCCAAAACAGACGCCTTTATCCTAAAAAATTTAACATGAGCAACTATTGTATGCAATACAATTCAGCTG
>NW_015733484.1:0-340 GCF_001515625.1 Sinocyclocheilus rhinocerous
ATTTTCAGATGTTCTCAGATTTCCATTTTAAAGAATAATTAACCAAGGTCTATCAAAAGAAGACTTGCTCCTACTGGCTTGCAATACCAAGGACACTCCACCTGCTTCACCTGCAGATGCTGTCCAGTCAACCTCAGCACCAGCTCAGCCCAAATAAACCGGTAGGAAGCAGTCTGCTAAGTCATCTTCTCCTCGTCAAGCGGAAAAACCTACGCTATCTGTGCAAACCACGCCGCCTCCATCTAACACCGTAACTGCCGATGTCAATGTCCAGCTCATTCAGGCCGTAAAAGGCCTCTCAGATACTGTTAAGGGCCTCGAATCCAGATTGGCTTTCTTC
>NW_015733485.1:0-340 GCF_001515625.1 Sinocyclocheilus rhinocerous
ATTGAATAATAATCAAAATAGTTTTGGGTTGCAAACCTGCAGTTGAGTACCACTGAATTACAGCTGATAAGAATATTTTCCTGTTATATACATACCTTTAGTAGGTGACCTACAGTAGATCAGACAGCAGAGCAGAAGAGCAGATCCAGATGCAGAAATACAGAGAAGCAATACCATTATGCTTGAAACAGAGAAACCTGTGAAACACAAACAGTTACTGAAAAAAAGAGGAACAGTATTGTATAACATACCTAGTATATTGCCCTTAAAAAATTGCATTTCTACTAATTTTGTGACATTTTGTCAAATGTTCACATCGCGAGCATGAATGTTAATCACA
>NW_015733486.1:0-340 GCF_001515625.1 Sinocyclocheilus rhinocerous
ATACTGTATATATATTTTTTTTATGAAAAAAAAAATATATATATATATATATATATAATTCTGTTAAAGTACTACTGTTACATTTTGGGGGAAGAAGTGTGGGATTATAATCATTTTTATTTGAAAGTACTTCAGAGTACTTCACTTAGTAATTGAAAGCATAATTAAATCAGCCAAAATATTTAATAAAGAAAACACATGGGATGTGTACAGCTTAATGAGTGGAAATATGAAGCGCTTTCTGTGCAGATTTCACATGTGTTTGCTTGGTCGTACACCATATCACCAGTGACCTCAGGCTATACAGGTGCATCTCAATAAATTAGAATGTCGTGGAAAA
>NW_015733487.1:0-340 GCF_001515625.1 Sinocyclocheilus rhinocerous
TCATACTTTGGATACGAGGAGTCTCCAAGGCCCAGCACAGCACTGTCAAGACGACAAAGAGAATCAGCAGGCAAAGACTTCCTGAACAGGAATCTCCAGAAATTCTATATGAAGCAAATATATCATATTTAAATATATGGAATGCATGAAAGGTTTATGGAATATGAAAGTTTGATGGCTAAATTCTGTTGTTTATAGTCTTACCTTCATATTGTCTGGAGGATCCCCCTGTCCTGTGGTGGCACAGACAAACACTACCAGAGACTCTGAGATCAGGTTCGCCTAACGAGGAGACATATTAAAGGGATAGTTTGCCCAAAAATGAAAATTCTGTCATTAA
>NW_015733488.1:0-340 GCF_001515625.1 Sinocyclocheilus rhinocerous
ATTGTTAGAAATAGATGCCTACTGCCAACAGGTTTAGGCTCTGGTTCCAGCTCTGGTGGGGGGGCAGTTTCCTCTGGAGGTGCTTCTGCAGATGGTGCCCCTGCTTCTACAGCAGAGGTGGTGCTGCCTCTGCTGTAGAAGCTCCATCTTCAGAAGGAGCAGGAGTTGCCTCCTCAGCTGGAGGTGCAGGAGCTTCAGCACTGGCCTCTTGTGCAGGTTCTTGTATAGCTGGTGCTTCTGGCTCTGGCTCTTTGGTTTCTGCTGGGGCATCGGGCATTGGCTCGGCCGGTGGTGTTTCAGCCGGCGGTGCCTCAGCTGGCTTCTTCTCAGCAGTCTTGGG
>NW_015733489.1:0-340 GCF_001515625.1 Sinocyclocheilus rhinocerous
ATTTGCTTTTCAATTGAAATGACCATTTAGCCAATTTAGTTTTAATTTTCTTTTTGTTTCCATTTTGAAAAGCCTGCTGTCTTTGCTGTTTACCTGACGTTACAGAGGCCTTTTCATTTATTTAAATTTTTTTATTTATTTGATTCCACAGTGTTTGCTAAACTTTCTGTAATGTATTAGTCGATATACTGTATAATACAGCATGTGGTGTATGCCACGCCTTGTCTAATTCTTTTTTGTTGTGCTTTTCATTAAGAGTAATAATGAGTCCATCTTTTATTGTTTAAGTCTTAGAAAGTGAAAGGTGTAAAGATGGAAGCACAACAGACAATTATATTTT
>NW_015733490.1:0-340 GCF_001515625.1 Sinocyclocheilus rhinocerous
ATGTTCATCTTTAAATGAGTTGTGCCCAAGCTGACCAGAACCTCCTGATCCAAATGTGAATACTGTGCCGCCCTGATAACACAACCACGACATCAGCATCTATTTCAGATATTATGCTGCCTTACAATAGAATGGACAGCCTTTTATACATTTTATATTTCCTATAGCTTGATGTATACCATTTTATAATCTAAAAATATAATAATAATAAAAAAAAAAAATGATACTCTACCTTTGATAAAGTGGCAGTGTGTTCCCCTCCACATGAGATAGACACAGTAATCTCAGGGCCGATACCTTCCCATCCCGGATGAATCCAACAAAACTCCGTCCAGCTGAC
>NW_015733491.1:0-340 GCF_001515625.1 Sinocyclocheilus rhinocerous
ATAAATAAATAAACAAACAAATGTTGTATGTAATATAATGTGATTCATTATATGAGTGACTTTTTCCCCAAAATTAAAGACATTATATTTTGCATAAAAAAAATGAAACCTAAAAGTTTTAAATGGTCCTAAAAATAGGCTCAAAATATTTTTTCTGCCATTTTAATACTAACAAGCATCTTTTTCATCCATTTTTTTTGCTTAAAATTTTTAAATTTTAAAGCAGCAAAAGTTTTTTTCATCATTGATAATAATAAGAATGACTGATGTTGATCACCAATAATAACTGACAAAAACTAAGCAGCAAATCAGCATATTAGAATGATTTCTGAAGATCATG
>NW_015733492.1:0-340 GCF_001515625.1 Sinocyclocheilus rhinocerous
CCCCCCCATCTGGCCGATATATTCGGCGGTATAGGACTCCCTCCTTCTCCACCAACCGGTTCCACTGCCGAAGCATTACGACTACCGGCTTAGGCAACCGTCTACGCTCCTCCTGTGTTGGGGGCACCTGCCGTAGCCAAAACTTTAGGAGTTCACCAATATGTGGATCAGAACCCTGACCCACCCGCATGTCCTCCCTGGTCAAATCAGGGAATACAGTTACCTGGTTTACCTGAGCTACTTGCTTCCCCTGGGCCATTTGAACTATGCGTTCTGGGATAGCCAACCCTGGAATCAGGCATTGCACATCTTCCTTTGTTGATGGATTCTGCCTAGACAA
>NW_015733493.1:0-340 GCF_001515625.1 Sinocyclocheilus rhinocerous
AGAATAAATTAAATGTGCTTGGATAAACAAGATACACAAATGTCACATTGTAAACTGATGGAGTTTGATCACATACCTTCAAACAAGCTGCAGTACAGTGAATGTTCCTGAAACATGCCGCAGGATTTAACTGGCTGCTCACAATCTACGAAAACAGAGAATATTTGATAAATAATATTTACTACTTATTCAATCTAAATTGTGCTTTCCATCCCACACTACATTCAGTGCCAGTAGCCTATCTATCTATCAGACCGCTTCTGCGTCAGTTACATAAGATATGGAAGATCCTCTCGATTAGAAATGTGTTATTAGTTAGAATAGCAAAAAAAAAAAAAAA
>NW_015733494.1:0-340 GCF_001515625.1 Sinocyclocheilus rhinocerous
AGAACAGTGAGTTCAGCGCAGCGTCGTCGAACGCCGTTAAAATGGTGAGCTGGCTGAATTCAACCGCATACTCCAAGAAGGGCAGGTCCTTACGGGCCAGGGAGGTGAACAAAGCGGCAAGGGGATCTATGGGGAAAAACACGGGAAACAAAAAAACACTGTACAAAAAAACAGAAATCAAAATGCGGGAAAACACGCAGTTACATTTTTTCCTGGTCCGGTATTCTGTCACTGTTGTCTACTGTGTAGGAGCGAGTCTCCATACTGATTTATTTATTTATTTATTATTTTTTATGTATGTGAACTTGGATATCTCAGGATTAAAAAGGTAAAAAAAAAA
>NW_015733495.1:0-340 GCF_001515625.1 Sinocyclocheilus rhinocerous
AGAAGTGTGTGTGGGCATAAATGTGCTGTCATGATGGGACCTCAGTGTGCGACAGAGAAGCAAATTACTAAACACAAATCAAAATGAGTACAAGCTGGAAACAAATTGATATACAGGGCAATGGAGGTTTCAGCACAACTGATTTTTTTTTCTGAATGTAGTTTATAGTTTTTTTTCCCCCTTTGTGTTTTTCTGTTACAATCCTGACATCCTTCTTATCGAAAAGAGCGTGCGGGACTGCAGCGTGCTGTGAGACTGTGCTGCTCACCTCTGCCTCCAGAGGGCGCTGTTGCTACGTCACTGTTGCTGGGCAGCCCGGCTCCCAAGCCGTTGTTCAGCA
>NW_015733496.1:0-340 GCF_001515625.1 Sinocyclocheilus rhinocerous
GAATTCTGAAAAATAAACTCTAAATTGCAAGAAAAAAGTTTAAATTTTGAGAAATAAACTGAATTTTGAGAAAAGGTCTGAATTGTGAGAAAAAAGTCTGAATATTGAGAAATAAACTCAGAATTGTGAAGAAAAAAAGTCTAAATGTCGAGAAATAAAATTCTGAATTCTGAAAACTCTAATTTGCGAGAAAAAAGTCTAAAGTTTGAGAAATAAACTCAGAATTTTGAGAAAAAGTCTGAATTGTGAGAAAAATTCTGAATATTGAGAAATAAACTCAGAATTGTGAGAAATAAACTCTAAATTGCAAGAAAAAAGTCTAAATTTTGAGAAATAAACT
>NW_015733497.1:0-340 GCF_001515625.1 Sinocyclocheilus rhinocerous
AATAATTAAGGATAGATAAACTCATTGCTGCCAGAATATCTTCTAGAAGGGGAGAGGAAAGCCATTGTTAGAAGATCTTCTGTCATGCAGAAACAGGCTTTAAAGTAAGAGTTGAGTTAATGACTTTTGCTGAAACAGATTCCAGTCGGTGTGGATGAAGCTGCAGAGGGGAGATTAATGACAGAAACACACCAAACCGGTCCATAATCCTGACATGTCGCCCCTCCTGAGAGGGGCTCTCAGGGCTGCAAACAGGAAATATGTAACAGCTGCATGTTGTAGAGGAAATTAAGCTATTGTCCTATTGCAAGTATGCCTTTACTTTTTATGTAATACCTTT
>NW_015733498.1:0-340 GCF_001515625.1 Sinocyclocheilus rhinocerous
CTGACGTCAATCGAACCCAGGTGCGCACCAAAAGTGCTAGTGTAATTGTAATTTTTGAAGTCAGTCATTTACAATGGAAAGTAGTACAGGAGCTGTGTGTATAATCTTGCATTCATTATTCATTCATCCATGGTGAAGAAGAGGAGGGTAACTGCTTCACAAAATTTTGTCAAGTTATGAGAGTGCACAAGCATATTGATGGCCTCAAAGTTAATAGAGCCTGAAGACCATAAAACTCCCATTTTAATTTCATGGAGTCTTTAAATGATCCAATTCAGTTGAGCAGAGACCAACAAACACCTCTAAAATAAAGGCTGAGCACAGCAGAGTGAGACGAACT
>NW_015733499.1:0-340 GCF_001515625.1 Sinocyclocheilus rhinocerous
CGTTTTTACGCTTTGTGATTTTGTGGTGCATCTGCAGTTTGTCAGACTTTGTGCTGAACTAAATATTTGTTAGTCAATGATTGCACAATTGTGCATGCATCCCAAAAATATTTTTTGATATATTTGCTGCAAAACCTTTCTCCAACACCAGGTTTGTCAAGGTTTTAAAATCAAGGTTTGCAGTGAAAGAAATTGCTTGCTCAGCATATCAATATTCTGGCTCAGTTTTTGCTGTAAGCTGGTCAGAGTTCCTCTGAAACCCTCCACCTCCCCAGCTCCACCTGTCTAGGTCTGGACTTTTAATTACACTAATTGTGCAACTTAAAGGTTAAATGTGTAA
>NW_015733500.1:0-339 GCF_001515625.1 Sinocyclocheilus rhinocerous
TATCATTAAAAACGGAGTGAAAATCATCCAATCTGTCTCTCTCTCTCTCTCTCTCTCTCTCTCTGCATTACATGTGAATTCAGTATAATTTAAATATTGTTTTTCACATTATGATTATAAAAATTAACCCCACCCCCCAATATGTGATGAGAACATGACGATTAATGTGCTTTATTGTCATAAATTATTTTATATTATATTTATTCTGGTTATATTTATTTAAGCTCTGGACCCATAAATTAGATTATTCACATAACATTTGAAACTAGAGGGCAAGTCAACTTCCCAAAAGGATTTATTGTCCTGTAACTACCCTATTCATAAAATCTATACATTAAA
>NW_015733501.1:0-340 GCF_001515625.1 Sinocyclocheilus rhinocerous
CAGACTGTCCTGCAACAGCTAGATCTGGGCCATCGCTCTGAGTTTAGAGTCATCCTCACGCGGAAGTAAGCACACTTTCATTTTGCATCCTGTTGTTAAGCCTTCATCACATATATATATGCAAATACTTTACAAATCAAATATTTAAAATACATGAATGCGTGTATTTTGCTTTTTCTAAGGTATGCCTGTGATATGCGGGTCATCCAGCTTCTGCGTGAGCGTAGTTTAGGCAATAGCCCCACGCAGGTGATCAAGCAGCTGCGTGAAAACCACAGTGAGGAGTGGCTCCAGTGTCTGGCCCGGTACACCACCCAATGTGTTGACTTCCTCAATCAAC
>NW_015733502.1:0-340 GCF_001515625.1 Sinocyclocheilus rhinocerous
TGTATCACTAATAGGGGTGTAACGTTATTACAAACCGAAAAATTGCAATACACCGCATAGTATTGAGATTGCAGAATCCCCGGACACATTTAAATCTCCTGTGTGGGAACATTTTGGTTTTCCAGTGGAGTACAGGAATGGAAATCGTGTCGTTGACAAAGCACACACCATCTGTCGTAACTGTTTCACAAAACTTACTCATACGACAGGAAACACTTCCAATATGCAAGCGCATCTCCGAAGACGTCATTTCAACATTGATATCAGCAGCACATGTAAGAAACCTCAAAAACAGGAAACTCTTCCTACTGCCTTTAGAATGAAACTCCAAACTAACTCA
>NW_015733503.1:0-340 GCF_001515625.1 Sinocyclocheilus rhinocerous
AACCCTGATTTAAAACCCAGCAACACAACTGTAGCTGTATAACTTAAAATATATATGTGTATATGTATGTGTATGTGTATATATTTATACGTATACAGAGTACACACACGTTATGTAAATACAAACCTTTATTTTGGATGCGATTAATCGCGATTAATCGTTTTGACATTTCAAATATTATTTATTTATTTAGTACTGCTATTACTGATCAAACGTTTTAGGTCATTAAGTTTTTTTTTTAAGAAATAATACTTTTATTATAAAAAGATGCATTAATTTGTTTAAAAGTGACAGTAAAAGACAATTTTATTAGATTATATATATATATATATATATATAT
>NW_015733504.1:0-340 GCF_001515625.1 Sinocyclocheilus rhinocerous
GCGGGAACCGGAGGGAAAACAACCTCTTTTGTTGGTCTTCATGATGAATTTTGCATGCATATTAACCAGCAGGGATGGCTGCCAACGTCCTAAACAGTGGTGATTGCGATTTCTGTTTTATAGAAAAAAGGGGAGATGTGTTGCAAGTGTCTCTCTCTGTTGTGTTTCAAGGCCAAACCGAGCTGCATCTGGCAGCGGGTCTGAATGCCACCTGCTCCAACAAGTCCCTGAGCCTTTCCTCCAAAACATGTGACCATGCAAATTGGGGACAAATTATTCTGTCCGAGAACGGAGCGTTTGCTGCAGCAAAAACGATCAAGAAAGGGCCCTTCTCCCATTA
>NW_015733505.1:0-340 GCF_001515625.1 Sinocyclocheilus rhinocerous
AGTACACCAGCAAAAATTTGAAAAAAACTCTCTTTATTTTTCAATGTTTAAAATGCAAGGTGTTGAGGGTTACATGCTTCACATACAACAATAGTTTCCCTTGTTTCAAAATATTCAAATGTGCATAAACAAATCTGAATTATTGACATGGAGATGTCATAACATAAGAAAATCTACTCAAGGAAGGCTGCAGTAGTGGCATGCACAAAAAGACTGTGAACAGAATTCAAAGGTGCTTTGTATTTAAAATAAACTGAATGATGCAATCAGTTGACCAGTTCAGGATTACAATGGGATTGAACTTGTTCTTCAGTCTCTGCAGCTTTGATTTAATTCATAA
>NW_015733506.1:0-340 GCF_001515625.1 Sinocyclocheilus rhinocerous
AGGAAACTAATGAGGGAACACCTGGAACTAATGATGAACTAATCATGGAACATATTGCGAACAGGAAACACATGGGAAAACCAGGATATGGAGCACGTGGGGGAGGAAAACACAAGACAGGAACAGATTCTGACATTACTCCCCCTCCTCCCGGAAGGCGTGTCCACGCGCATCATAACAACCAACAGGGAGGGGGGGATGGGCGCTCTGGAGGCCTCTCAGGACAGGCTTCCAGGGACGGAGGGCCTCCAAGGCGTTACCCGTTCTGGGACCCATGGCGGATCAGGCAGCTCGGGGGAGCCATGGCGGAGCAGGCAGACTAGGAGGCCATGGCGGAGCA
>NW_015733507.1:0-340 GCF_001515625.1 Sinocyclocheilus rhinocerous
ATATATATATATATACACAAATTCTTAGATGATATGTTGCTTCAATGCTTCCAGTGTAGATCCACTGTTGTGGACAAAAAGACTGAATAAAGTAGCAGATGTACTTCATGGTTTCATTACAAGGAGGTGATAGAGTCCCTCCTGATCACTGCTTTGATGTTTGTTTCCTGTCTGGTCATTGATGATTTGTCAGGATTCAGAGGAGGAGGATCCTTACATGGATTCAGCCTTCACCCGTTCCAACGACCCAGGCCTCGGGTCTCTGGAGCTCCAAAACTTCAAGCCTTACATCCCTGAGGATTTTGCCAACTTTGAGGTGTACAACACCAACCTTGAGACC
>NW_015733508.1:0-340 GCF_001515625.1 Sinocyclocheilus rhinocerous
AGGTTCTTTGGGGAACCCAAAATGGTTCTTCTATGGCATCACTGCAAACACCCTCTTTTAGAAACCTATTATTTTTAAGTGTGTAGAAATTGCCCTTACTCCTGATAACTTGCATGTACTCCTGAGGTACGTAAATCACTGACGTAAAACACCAGAAAAACAACAACAGACTGTAATGTTCAGGAAAAAGGTGGATAAAGCTAATGTGATTGAAACTCTGAAGGATTTAGGGCAGTATATACTTGCTGAATTCTAGCGCCCTGCCCTCTGTGATGTGAGAGGAAATATATCACTGGCAACAGGAAAAAACAAAGACTTAATACCGTCATGTGGATAGGAA
>NW_015733509.1:0-340 GCF_001515625.1 Sinocyclocheilus rhinocerous
AGCGACCCCAATAACGCATGCAAATTTTACCGGAGGAACCCCGCCAAAAAAACATTTATTTTACCCCCCGGAACATAATGTTTTATTTTTATTTTTTTTACCGGGGAACTCCCCTACAAACGTGATTGGGCTAGTTTTGAGTAGCAACTGGCTGGGTTTTGTTGCAAAAACCTGGCAACCCTGCATCAGCTACACACACACACACACACCTACACACACACACGAGTCCGGTGAGAGAGCACAAAGTCAATAGTTGTGGATCTCCAACGCTGTCAAGGCTATTTTATTCACTTAAATATCAGATGAAGTGATTATTTTTTCTTTAATACAGATGATGCCA
>NW_015733510.1:0-340 GCF_001515625.1 Sinocyclocheilus rhinocerous
AATTTTTATAAATATTTTGAATTACCTTTTATTTGTATGCTTTCAGTTTTCATTTTAATTACTAGTTGTGCTTTTTATTGGGATTTTTGTATATTACTATTTAGGTTTATTTATTTTTATTTATTTCGCTTTTAGTTTTTTTTTTTTCAAGTTAGTAATTTAAGTACTTCAGCTTAAACGTATTTTAGTTATTTGCCAAGGCGACATTCATAATGTTCCTTTACTTTGAATATTTCATCTAATATTTATATTTCAACTTCATTTCATTCAACATCTAATGGTTGTTAGTTAGTGATAATAACCCGAGGTAGGTAGTCATCTTCCTCTTGTGTTCCTGTGC
>NW_015733511.1:0-340 GCF_001515625.1 Sinocyclocheilus rhinocerous
CATTTGTTGTTTGATATATTTTGGCTTGAACACCTTGTCTGTTGCACTGCATTGTCTCTTTGTCAGCTTGCCAACATCTGTGATGTTCTGGTGGAGAATTTCTTGCCCGGGAAGCTGAATGAGATGGGACTTGAGTACGAGGAGTTGAGTAAAGTGGCCCCTCAGATCATCTGTTGCTCTATAACAGGTGAACACATATTCACAATATGCGAAGACTAGCTATTTCCATCATTTCTGCTGTATTATGACAAAGCTGCTTGTTTTTATTTTTATTTTCCATCAGAAATTGGCCATATTAAATTAAATTAAAAGTTGTAGTTATATATTACAATTATATAAA
>NW_015733512.1:0-340 GCF_001515625.1 Sinocyclocheilus rhinocerous
GTGGGAAAACCTGGATTCCCACTTTAAGGTAAACTGACCTGATTCCCTTACACCAGGGGTGCCCAAACTTGGTCCTGGAGGGCCAGTGTCCTGCATAGTTTAGCTCCAACTTGCCTCAACACATCTGCCGGGAAGTTTCTAGTATGCTTAGTAAGAGCTTGATTAGCTGGTTCAAGTGTGTCTAATTGGGGTTGGATCTCAACTCTGCAGGACACCAGCCCTCCAGGACCGATTTTGGGCACCCCTGCCTTACACATTCAAGTTAAATCAAGACTGGACACTGAACGGAGGAAAAAAGTGCTAAATATACAAGAGATAATGATAACTAAATGAGAAACAG
>NW_015733513.1:0-340 GCF_001515625.1 Sinocyclocheilus rhinocerous
GTGTTTGTAGATAAAGAAGATTTACGAGAATGAGAAGAGGCTGCAGGCTGGTGATCATTCTCTGGACCTTCTGGCCCTGGACTTCGAGAAGAACTACAACATGTACATCTTCCCCGTTCACTGGCAGTTTGGTCAGCTTGACCAGCACCCTGTTGATGGGTATGTTTAACTCATTTTCACAGCTAACATATTTCTGAAAAATCTGTTTAGAAATGGCCTTGATGGTTCAGTTAAGTGTTATAGTACCAGAGGCAGTTAAAAAAAAAAGTGATTGATTTAAATGTGCATGTGTTTTTGTGTTATATCAGCTTCCTGTCCCACACTGAGCTGGCTCCTCTGC
>NW_015733514.1:0-340 GCF_001515625.1 Sinocyclocheilus rhinocerous
CATGTGGACAGAGATTTTTTTTTAAATGGAAGAAGGAAAAACTCTATAAAAATACCTGTGTACGTGTGGACATGGCCTAAGTTCCTCTGTTCCTCCTTTAGTTTGTCCGGTATTATTTGATGTTACCCTGTGTGTTCGAACTTCTTCATCTTGTGTATTATCTATTAAAAGGACTTATTTCTACTATCTTCATCGTGCCTTCATCATCCTTCATCAGCCTCCACTGTCCCCTGTCAGCCACTCAGCCCACCATTTCTGATCTGGGTTCACCGCGGGTCTGCCAATCTCCATCGGTGTTGTGGCTGGAGGATCCCTTGTCTTCGCCTCCAGCCTCTGAGTC
>NW_015733515.1:0-340 GCF_001515625.1 Sinocyclocheilus rhinocerous
CTATTTCCTGTCGGCTTCATGGTCCTGCCCCAGCTGAGCCCCAACACTCGATGAGTAGTCTCTTTGTCTACGCTCCGCTAAAGAGATTGGAAGACATTCTGGCTTGTGATGACTTGTACTTTTCAGACTCAGTCTGAAAACTTTGGCCTTTCATCAAGGTGTGTTAAAGTGGAGGCTAACAGCTTGTCCTAACCAGGCACGTCATGATAAAGCAACAAGCTAAAGTATCCATCTTTTAGATGTCAATCTGATATTGTTCTAAAAGGAAAGGAAAGGACATGTGGCCAAGTATGGTATCCCATACTTGGAATTTGTGCTCTGCATTTAACCCATCCAAGTG
>NW_015733516.1:0-340 GCF_001515625.1 Sinocyclocheilus rhinocerous
CCATGACTCTGACGTTGCAAGCGCTATGCTCTACAGTTTGAGTTAGAGGATGGTAATATAGAAAATGTTCCTAAATGTAACTTTTCTTGAAATACAACACTTTTTTGTTAAGTGATTTTTGCACTGACCTTAACATTCTACCAAGCACATTGAATAATCATTGCACGAAAAATATATATATTTTTTGTGGATAAGATCAGTTCAGCTGCATGTCATTCCCTCCCCAAAACTGCTCTGTGCACTTTCAAACACTCTGCCTGTAGACCAGTATTTGCATACATACTACAAGCTGAAATCCAATAAGACAACTGCTCCAACTGAACATAAGTTATGGATGGCT
>NW_015733517.1:0-340 GCF_001515625.1 Sinocyclocheilus rhinocerous
CATTGTTTGCTACTGGCGACCTGGATGAAATGCTTTAAAGCTTAAATCTATGGAAAACCATTGAAAATTTGAACGGCCATATCTCCGTAACGGCGCAGCGAATCCGCATCAAATTCGGGGGATCCCTTCAGCTGGAGGAACCCTCTCGAACATGAATCGAGTGTACGTCTAGAGGCCCTCTTTTGAATGAGACCACCGCCCACGTCGATAGCCCCCGGGGTTCGAGAGTTACGGGTGGTTAAATTTGTGGTCTGGCGTTGACTGATCTAGCGATCCCGGGGGGCTACCGACACAAGGAGGGTGGCGTTCGAGAGGGCTCCTCGAGCTGAAGGGATCCCCT
>NW_015733518.1:0-340 GCF_001515625.1 Sinocyclocheilus rhinocerous
ATCTACATTAAAAAATTGTCAGCTCAAACTAGATTTTTACCACTATTTTGAATTTACTGTACTCTGCCTTGCATTGTCTGTATAAAGTGAGAAGTCACACCAAAGCAAAAGGCAGTAACTTCCACATTATCAATATTTGGTTGCAGATCACCATTTACAAAATCGCTATAGTAGCACCTGTATAAAATCTAGTGATCATGGGCTATCTCATAGGCTATTGCATATAGTAATGTGACTGTATTAATTGTTTTTTGACCGTAACAAGCACACTAAAAGTTAAACACGTGAGTGGATACGTTTTGCAACCAATTTATTTGCTATGCTCAGTAACGTAAAAGAA
>NW_015733519.1:0-340 GCF_001515625.1 Sinocyclocheilus rhinocerous
CCGCCCCGGGTCGCTCACCCGCCCCGGCCTCCTCGGCCCTTCCTCCGTCTTCCAACCCCCCACGGGGGGGCGGGAGGGCGGCGCCTCGTCGGCGCGAGGACCGGAGGTCCTCCTCTCCGCGGCTGCCGGTGGGTCTGAACCCCCTCCGCTGCCCGCGCGAAGGGGCCCTCCAACTCTCGCTGCGGGCGGACGCCGTCGTGGGGGGAGGCGCCGGGGGACCGGGCGCGCGCGTGGCGCCCCGGCGGCGAACACATCCTCTTCAGGCCAGCCTCCCCTCCCCCCGGGGAGCGGAGCGGCCGCCACGACCCCATCCGGTTACGACCTCAGATCAGGCGAGACG
>NW_015733520.1:0-340 GCF_001515625.1 Sinocyclocheilus rhinocerous
AATCATGGGGTAATTTTCATTTTTAGGTGAACTATCCCTTTAAGGTGGTGGTTCTCAACTGGTTTTGATTCAAGTCCCAGATTTTAGATGTCAAATGGCAGTACTAGATATATTTACTATACGAAAATAAACAAAATTTCCTTAAAATTGCACATGAAGTTTATCACCACCACAAACTGCATAGTTACAACAATGTAGTTTTCACAACAAAAACATGAGATTTGTGCCTCTAATGCTTTAGTAACAGGACACCAAAGTGTACCATATACCATGTCAATCTGATGCTGTCTGATATGTCAAGTTTATTTGTACAGCGCTTTTCACGATACAGATCATTGCA
>NW_015733521.1:0-340 GCF_001515625.1 Sinocyclocheilus rhinocerous
GACTGGAGCATGTCCTGGAGTGGACTCCGTGAACTCCCGGACTGGAGCGGGCTCCGGAGTGGACCTTGTGAGCTCCCGGACTGGAGCATGTCCCGGAGTGGACTCCGTGAGCTCCCGGACTGGAGCGGGCTCCGGAGTGGACCTTGTGAGCTCCCGGACTGGAGCTTGTCCCGGAGTGGACTCCGTGAGCTCCCGGACTGGAGCATGTCCCGGAGTGGGCTCCGTGAGCTCCCGGACTGGAGCAAGGGTTGACTAATACCTTTACGTTTGGGCACCCCATGCGTGCTCATACAATAAGTGTAGTTTGCTTTGTCATGTTTGTACAACTTGTTCATGTTCA
>NW_015733522.1:0-340 GCF_001515625.1 Sinocyclocheilus rhinocerous
CTCTCTCTCTCTCTCCCTCCCTCCCTCTCCCTTCATTCAAACCCTGAAGGACTGTCTCTCATCTGATCCTTCAGAAGTCGAGCTGATGTTGCAGTCTGAGTGAGTGAGTGATTTGGACTCCTTCAAAGTAGCACTACAACCTTGAAGACGAGATACTGATATTATTTTGCGGCATGTACTGTACTGATGTAGCACTTATTATTTTATAGGGTCCTCTGAGTCTGTCTCTTCTGCTCTCTCTAGTAGTTCTGATGGCCTAACTGGCCGTTTGTACTTGTTTTAGAATGATATGCATCTGAGTTTTAGTGCTTGGCGTCCGTGTCCAATGCCAAGCACAAAT
>NW_015733523.1:0-340 GCF_001515625.1 Sinocyclocheilus rhinocerous
TCTGTGTCACAGAAAAGTGGAGAGCAATTTGTTTCCTATTAAACAAGACTGTCAGTTCGGTTTCTCCTCTTGTTTTTCTCACTTGCTTGTTTTTTTTTTTGGTGTGTTTTTATTGTTTTTGCCAGGCCAAAGTGTCACTCGTGAGGTTTTCCCCCGACAGCCAAGTGGCTTGGACCCCCCTTTTAAACCTGAGAACGCACCTGTTTCGCCTGCACAGGTAATTGTAAGAATGTAGAGGGGAGACCTTAGGGGTAATGGATTCAGAATAGATGCTCGAACCAACACAAACACACACACACACAGCTTGAATATGGCACTGAAGAGGCCTGTTTTGCAGTTC
>NW_015733524.1:0-340 GCF_001515625.1 Sinocyclocheilus rhinocerous
CTGAACCCCGTCACAACCCTATGGCGTAGCCAATGTTGGCAAGCAGTCGCGTGCCAGACAAACGCTCCGCAAATGTCATAACCTTCCCACCACCCCAGCGCAAATTTGCTGACCTTGGTACCCGCAGGGACCACAGGTGAAAACATCACTGCTGGAGATAGCCAAGCCACTGTTTCTTTCCCCACAGAAATGTCTTAACAGAACAGATTTTGACCTTCGATGAAAGATTTGTTTCAAGTCTTTCTGATTTGTTGTTTACAGCTTAGGCAGAAATGATGGGGAAGTGAGCCTTTCGGAGAAGGGCGCTACGGAGGCCACACCCTACCCGTAGGGAGGTAAC
>NW_015733525.1:0-340 GCF_001515625.1 Sinocyclocheilus rhinocerous
CTGCAGGGCGTCGTTTCCCGCCGCTTGGTTCCCGCAGCAGTCTGTTGCGCGAGCCAGGTGATTGGTTAGCAGGCTAGACACCTGTCGTGCCAGCCCAGAATGCACTGCGTCTGTGGAGCCGCCTATTTCACAACAGTGAGCGTCAGTTAACATTGAACAGGATTGCTGTGATACTTCTGGAACAGCAAGCGTTGCTCACCTTCAACTTTTTCCCACTCGATGCAGCGGTTGGCGAGCACCTGGAAAGCAGCCCAGGCCATCGTAGCTACTTTCTGTTTTTTGGTTTGTTTCTCACTGGAGCTGCTGTCTCTCTGACTGCTGAGACTGCACAGTCTGTCCA
>NW_015733526.1:0-340 GCF_001515625.1 Sinocyclocheilus rhinocerous
TTGGTTAAGTGACTGGACTGCATGCTGTAGGTAACATTTCTTTGTTTAGACTGAGAAGAAGAAAGTATGGACTTAGGATCTGGAGTGGATGCAGATGGCAACAGAGATTGAAATCTTTGATCTAATTGACGATCTCTTCTCTTCAGGCAGTCTACAACAGACTGACCTAACTCCTGGACAAGCAGTTCTAATTGTTTCTTTACTTTATCACACTCTCGTTGTACCCGATAAGACATTCTCTCCTCTATCAGTTTACATCGGTTTTCAAACTCATCAAAGGGAACATTTTCACTCACCCTCTGGCTGAGGTCTGCTAGCTGGTCTTCTAATGAAGTGAACC
>NW_015733527.1:0-340 GCF_001515625.1 Sinocyclocheilus rhinocerous
CTGATACTACAATTGTTTAAATTCATTTTTTTCTCATTAATCTACTGTCTGTACCTCATAACGACAAAGTGAAAACAGAATTTTAGAAAGGTCTGTAAATTAAAAAAAAAAAACAAACAAAAAAACAAAACAAAACTGAAATATCACATTTACATAAGTATGTAACTCAGTACTTAGTTGAAGCGCCTTTGGCAGCAATTACCTCCTCGAGTCTTTTGGGGTATGACGCAACAAGCTTCGCACACATGGATTGGAGGATTTTCTGCCATTCTTCTTTGCAAATCCTCTCAAGCTAGGTCAGGTTGGATGGGGACCGTTGGTGGACAGCCATTTTCAGGTC
>NW_015733528.1:0-340 GCF_001515625.1 Sinocyclocheilus rhinocerous
TTTACTCTGTCAAATCATTCTTTTTAATCGGAGACGTGAAGGTGAGGCATCCAAATTGCTCCTTGCATCATACGTGAGTCGAAACGTGAAGCCTCCTAACGAAGATGTGGTCAAATCTCTGACTAAATTAGAACGGGAGTTGTGCAATGAGCTGACTCGATTAGAGATCCGAGGGAAGAGAGGCAAGAAAGTGCCTGTCCTGCTGACGAAGGACATGGTTGAGTCCATGGACATGCTGAATGAAAGCAGGAGCAAAGTGGGCATCGACGAAGCCAATCCTTACGTTTTTGCAAGGGTGGGGGCTTTAACGCACATTCGTGGATCAGACTGTTTGAGGAAG
>NW_015733529.1:0-340 GCF_001515625.1 Sinocyclocheilus rhinocerous
GCCTCCTTGGCCGTGGCTGGACAGGCAGAGAGTTCACAGACGGCGGAGCGGATGCCACCGCTTCGGTAGGTTCTGCATTGTAAGCCGCCACCTTGGGAGGAGCTGGACTCACTAGAGTCATAGGAACAGGAAATGGCACTCCTGGCCGTGACGAGGAACTGGAGTCATTGGAACAGGAAACGGCACTCCTGGCCGTGACAAGGAACTGGAGCGGACTCAAGGACTGGAGCGGGCTCTTGTGCTGATTCGAGGACTGGAGCAGATGCCACCGCCTCGGGAAGTTCTGCAGTGGAGACTGCCACCTCTGGGGAAACTGCGGTGGTGTGTGTGGCCCAAACAC
>NW_015733530.1:0-340 GCF_001515625.1 Sinocyclocheilus rhinocerous
GATGCAGGACGCATTATGTAAATACCAGAGAGCAGTTAAATCTGCTAAAACTAATTTTTTTCCCGACCTTGTAACCAGTAACAGCGCTCAGGTTCTTTTTAATGTTTTGAACTCTCTTGTTAACCCACGTGATTCAGATTGCATTGTGCCATCTTTAATATTATGTGAAAACTTTCAGAAATATTTTGTGGACAAAATTGCTGGTCTTAGTTTTCCACCCTTCACAGTTATCAGTGATTCCTCTGATTTCTCTTTTTGCCCAACTGTCTTTCAGCATTCAGATCTTCAGCATTCAGATTCAGATCTTTCTGACATAGTTAAACAGCTACGTCCTGCAAAC
>NW_015733531.1:0-340 GCF_001515625.1 Sinocyclocheilus rhinocerous
TAAACATTTAGCTAACAAAAATCAACAGCATGAAAACAACCCTAGCTTATTGGAAAAATGTGCCAGTGGTGGCATTTCTCTAAAATGATACTATTGCATCTTGCGTATTTTGCAAAACTGTCGCTAAAAGCTTAAAGCGATACCACATTTGAAAGTAACGTATCACCTACATTAAATCCAACCCTAAACAGAACCGATTTTCTTAACAAAAGCAAAGATGAGATAAAAATGCATTTGCTGAAGGAGCCATGCTACTCTAGCTTCCTTCTACAAGTGTTTTCAAGTGACTAGTACTTCAGGACTCATACCCGAGCGCTTCACATATGCAATGCTGTACCAG
>NW_015733532.1:0-340 GCF_001515625.1 Sinocyclocheilus rhinocerous
CAATCTGCACTCATTAAAACATCATAAATCTCCATTAATCTCCACATGATAGTTTTCACTTTCGATTCTGGTGTTTATAGTGCATTTCTAGTCAGTGATCAGTGATGTGTTTGATTTTGATTGTTGAGTATTGCATGTAACAGCACAACATGCAGTTTACTAATGAGCTTTTCTTTATTAGGCATTTTTGATTTAGACAGTTTTGCATCCTCTTTTTTACATACATGTAAAATGCGCCCATCCTGTATGGCATATTTATTTATTTTTTTACATACATTTTTAGTTGTTATAACTGTCTTGTTATAAATTATTTTATTTTATTTTATTTTATTTTATTTTA
>NW_015733533.1:0-340 GCF_001515625.1 Sinocyclocheilus rhinocerous
TAATGAAAGAAGACAGCAAGGACAGATTAGCTTTACTAAATAGCAAGCAATAAATTCAAACACAATAGAGAAATGCTGTTAGCAATCAGCCCAGTCAGCTGTCACCTACATTTTGTGCTCTCAAAACAAAAATAATACAGCAATCAAATTCCCTGACTGCATTTAAGTCTCATTCTCACCTATTAAACTAAACAAAACCTCAAATCAATCACTGTAAGTGTGTCCTCAGATGGGTTTCCTGTGCTGTGTGGAGCTTTACAGCAGCAAGATCGTCAAAAGACAAACTCAATCAGGTCTAAAGTAAGACTACATGAGAACAAGATGCACCTAAAATGTGCTG
>NW_015733534.1:0-340 GCF_001515625.1 Sinocyclocheilus rhinocerous
GGCACCTTAGGATATTCAAAACACTCAAAGAGAAAGAAAGAGAGCAAGAAAAAGAGAGAAATCTTTTGTCTCTCAGGAATGCACTCTATATTAAATCTATAATAGAGTCGACTGCCATTGGCTATATCTTAAAACACGCTCAGTTTCCTGCGAACCTCAATATCCATGGGAAAACACTTTTCTCCCAATGGAGAAATCCAGCTTTAAATAGGAAAAATAATCTCAAGTTTTAGTTTAAATCAATTCACGGTTTAGCATGGAAAAATGTTAATAATTGATTAAAACACTTAAACAAATTGTCAAATTATGCATTCTTTTTACCATAACATGTTCAGAAATT
>NW_015733535.1:0-340 GCF_001515625.1 Sinocyclocheilus rhinocerous
GTTTCTCTGATGGCTTTTCAGAGATGCATCAGCAGCCAACTGGTAGGCTTTCTGCAGTTCCTCTCTCAGTCTTTTGACATACTGCATGTGAGTTTTCTCTCCTCCCTCATCTAGTGGTAGGCCAAAATATACATCTACTGGCAGTCTCGCCTCCCTCCCAAATAGGAGGTAATACGGGGAGTAGCCTGTTGCCTCATTTTTGGTGCAGTTGTATGCGTGCACCAACTGAGTGATATGCTGGCTCCAACGATTCTTTTGACCGGGATCAAGGGTGCCTAGCATAGACAGGAGTGTCCTATTAAACCTCTCTGGCTGAGGATCCCCTTGTGGGTGGTAAGGT
>NW_015733536.1:0-340 GCF_001515625.1 Sinocyclocheilus rhinocerous
ACCCTGCATTGGTGAACAAGGCGTTTGTGCATGTTTAACAATATGTTTTACATCTTTAGATTTATTACTGTAGCCGAACTCACTCTCAGCTGGCTCAGTTTGTGCACGAGGTGCAGAAGAGTCCATACGGGGCCGCTGTTCGCTTGGTTAACCTGGGCTCCAGACAGGTAAACATGCACACAGAATTGTCATTGTGATACTTTTATCACTATTAATAAAAAACACTAACAATAATTGAACATATACCAACGTTTGGGGTCTTAAGACTTTTTAGTGTTTCTGAAATAAGTTTCTTTTCACCAAGGCTGCATTTATTTGATTAAAAAATACAGTAAAAACA
>NW_015733537.1:0-340 GCF_001515625.1 Sinocyclocheilus rhinocerous
TATAATCTGTTTGATATGTCCTGACTAAACTTCCTGTATCAACAGGAAATACATCCACACAGGACAGAAACCTGCTTTTTTCAAACATTTCATGTGGCCTTTACAATTGTCAAAAACGAATCACGCAAGCAAACGTCTGTCTCCCTTTGTGTTTATGAAAGCTGTTGTCGGTCTGAAAGGTCAGGCAAAGGTCGTCTGCTGACCTCTGACTTTTGTCTGTCCGTTTACTATTCATCTCTACTGTGATACGGAGTAACTAACTAAAGTTACGTGACAGCATTATAGTAGAGCTAGAAAGTCTGATTCATTTTAGTGAACCGTTGATTCCAATGAATTGGTT
>NW_015733538.1:0-340 GCF_001515625.1 Sinocyclocheilus rhinocerous
ACTGCAGAGGATCCAATGATGAGCAAGTGATGTAATGCTAAATTTATTCCCATGAAGAAACAAACTCATCTACATCTTGGATGCCCTAAAGGGTGAGTAAATATTCATTTTTGGGTGAACTATTCCTTTAAAGTCAGCATAAAATGGATGTTGCGATTGTTTTTTTCTTTTCTTCCCTATTGTGATGTATATCTGAGTGAAATGGCTTTTCAAACTATAATTACTATATTATTTTAGATTTTTAGATCTGACACATTATATGTAAACAATGTTACCCAAGCGAAAAATAATAATAGTTCACAAACATTTACAATGTATATGTACTCATTTCGCAAAAAAA
>NW_015733539.1:0-340 GCF_001515625.1 Sinocyclocheilus rhinocerous
ATGATTCAATGACAGTCACTTGTCTCCAGACTCTCCACCTACTAGCGTAATGTTTCAAAATGCCTTGCACATATTCAAGATACCCTGCTAATTCTCAATATGTCAAATGTAAAACTGGGCTTGAAGGAAATGTTTAGTAATGTGTAGCCTTACTAACATAATTTGTCTAATGTTTCTTGTTTAAATCTGATTTGTTTGTATGAAGAACAACAGTTATAACGTATATTTAATTATACTCATTTTGATGTTATGTACTATCTACTTTTGGTGTGCTACTATGTTTAAACAGTTTCTATGTGTGCATTCTTAAGATCTGTTTCTGTCGATTTGACCCTAACTC
>NW_015733540.1:0-340 GCF_001515625.1 Sinocyclocheilus rhinocerous
TATCTATTAGGAAATAATCAATGCGTGTAAATGTTTGGTGAACATGGGAAAAGAAAGAAAATGCTTTACCATGTGGATTAAAAAAACGCCAGGGATCTGAGACTGAAAACTCCTTCATAAGAGATTGAATTGCACGAGCAGATTTTGAGGGTGAATTACGCTTGAGAGATGAACGATCAAGATCTGGTTTAAGCCAACAATTGAAATCCCCTCCCATAATAAGAAAATATGAAGATATATCTGGCAGTGACGAAAATAGATATCTAAAAAAGTTGTCATCGTCCCAATTAGGGGCATATATATTAACTAAAAGAAGTGCGGTATTGCCTATTCTCCCTGA
>NW_015733541.1:0-340 GCF_001515625.1 Sinocyclocheilus rhinocerous
TCACTTCCTGCAGGCTGGAGTGGACATGGCTGGACAGTCGCAGGTGTGGACAGTCAAAGTCATTTTATCAAGACTATAGCACTTACACTCGTAACCTACTGCCGGATTACTCTAGCTATAGAATCATTTGATGTGTCATATCATATGTTACTGATACAAGTGACAAATGTAAAAAATGTGCTAGTTTTTCATGAGCATAAGATCCTGAGAGAGTCATTTGACACTTGATGGATTGATAGATGAATGAATGAGTGGATAGCTGAACGATGTCTTCTCTCGTCTCTTCCTGTAGTCTAAAGAGGACCAGACTCAAGTGGTCACCAACCTGAAGACCATCTCC
>NW_015733542.1:0-340 GCF_001515625.1 Sinocyclocheilus rhinocerous
ACCTTACCACCCACAAGGGGATCCTCAGCCAGAGAGGTTTAATAGAACACTCCTGTCTATGCTAGGCACCCTTGATCCTGCTCAAAAGAATCGTTGGAGCCAGCATATCACTCAGTTGGTGCACGCATACAACTGCACCAAAAATGAGGCAACAGGCTATTCCCCGTATTACCTCCTATTTGGGAGGGAGGCGAGACTGCCAGTAGATGTATATTTTGGCTTACCACTAGATGAGGGAGGAGAGAAAACTCACATGCAGTATGTCAAAAGACTGAGAGAGGAACTGCAGAAAGCATACCAGTTGGCTGCTGATGCATCTCTGAAAAGCCATCAGAGAAAC
>NW_015733543.1:0-340 GCF_001515625.1 Sinocyclocheilus rhinocerous
AAAAAGTGGTATCGGTGCATCCCTACTTTTTACACAAAATATGATATTGTTATTGACTGTAACATCTTGAAATTCATACCAATAAGTAACAAATTATTAAAATAATTAAAAATATAACCTGCAAGATGCCCCTTTATCTGGGGCAAGATGAATCTGACCCCGGATACAACTCTCCCACCACCTCAACTCTGTGTGCTTCTCTGCACAGGTCCGGTGCACCCAGGACGCGATCTTCCCAGATGTCCTACACTCCTGGCAGTTCCGGGTGGACCCGGGCGACGACCTCTCCCCTTCCGCTGCCTCCGGTCTTCGAGATCTCCACCCGGAACTGCTTCGCTTC
>NW_015733544.1:0-340 GCF_001515625.1 Sinocyclocheilus rhinocerous
TATATATATAAATAAGAAAATAGAAGCACTTTTACTGGTGGACTCTGTATTTGTATGTGTGTAGATATAGGTTACACTACCATTCAGAACATTTGGGGGTAGTAAGATTTCGTGTTGTTGTTTTCGAAAGAAATGAATACTTTTATTTAGCAAGGATGCATAAAATTAATGAAAGCGATACTAAAGACAATTATAATGTTACAAAAGATTTCTGTTTAAAAAATGCTGCTCTTTTGAACTATTCATCAAAGAATCCTGAGAAAATGTATCACAGTTTCCACATCTTTAACACTGTTAATAATCAGAAATGTTTCTTGAGAAGCAAATCAGCATATTAGAA
>NW_015733545.1:0-340 GCF_001515625.1 Sinocyclocheilus rhinocerous
TCATTATTCTAAAATACATTTAAGACGTTATGAGATAAATACTTTTAATGTCACATGGCGACATTCATTTAAGCAGTTCATCCAAATAATGATGAAAGCAGAGCAAGATATCACTAACAGGTCTTTCTCACAAGTACTTAAAGGTAAAAGTACTTAAAACTAGATATTAAAGTCTTTGGAGATTAACATTAATCTGTCTGTTATTACATTATGGCAGAACAAATATAGCCATCTTTCAAATGGCACTGGTTTAAGAAATCAGACCGTTATTGATTTCTGAACATGCTGCAATTTCATTTCAATCAAACCCACAGTGACTTGTGCCTCATTTGCAAGTAAA
>NW_015733546.1:0-340 GCF_001515625.1 Sinocyclocheilus rhinocerous
TCATTTTTTTCAAACTTCAACTTTAAATTGATCTCAGCCCAAGTATAAAAACATGTTTGCAACTGCAGTGCTCACTAGAAAGTGGACTTATATTACACTCTTAAAAATAAAGGCTCTTTTTTGGCTCTGATGGTTCCATTAAGAACCTTTAACATCCATTGGAATCTTTTCATTGCACCAAAGGTTCTTTATAGTGGAAAAGGTTCTTTAGATTAATAAAATGTTCTTCGAAACACATGGTTCTTTTAAGAGCTGTTCACAGAAAGGCTCTTGAAGGAACCCAAAATGGATCTTCTGTGGCATTGCTGTGAAAATCCCCTTTTGGAGCCATTATTTTCAA
>NW_015733547.1:0-340 GCF_001515625.1 Sinocyclocheilus rhinocerous
CATTTGTTTTATAAATAAACGAACACTTAAGTTCACCAATCTACAATCTAACAGTATAGCAAATTATATTTATGCTTGAAATAACTGTTTTCTATTTTTATAGATTTTATGAATCAAATATAAATCAAATCTTTTGAATTCATGTAACAAAGAAAGCTCAAATTTCACACTTGTTCAGTGTCTAAATAAAGCTGCTGTCAGTAAAATTGAGTTCAGTTTTGTGAATCAAACAGGAGATTCATAAAGAGCAGAAAAGGAGGTGAAGAGTTCACTCCAGTCCAATTCAGATTTCCTGTAAATGACCTGCAAAAACCAGTTGTGTAAATTCAACCTTTGGTAA
>NW_015733548.1:0-340 GCF_001515625.1 Sinocyclocheilus rhinocerous
TCCTAACTGTACTTTGACTGTGTTTATTGAAGTTTAATAAAAAAAATAAAATAAATAAATGTACATGGACAGGTGAACCGTGAAAATGTAATGCAAAATTTGAATAATTGTTATTTTGACATTAAAGTTTATTGTGGACAACCCAGTTTCCTTCGTTGTCACCGTCTTAATTCATATCGCTAATTGCCGAAAATAAGAAGGGAAATTCCTCTATGAACTGTTTACTAAACGAGTAACTGCAGGTGGCGCATGAATCTGCCATTCAGCAGCATTGAAATCTTAGAACAATATTTATCTTAATGCAGTCATTTACATATTCAAAAATAACTGCTTAAAATAA
>NW_015733549.1:0-340 GCF_001515625.1 Sinocyclocheilus rhinocerous
TCCGCTGAGCCTGTCCCAGAGAAAAACACAGGAAAAAAAGAGAGAGATTAAAATATTAATACAAGCCATTAGCAGGAAGTAAAGCAACCAACAGGGATATAATGTTTGCAGTAAAAAAATTGTTTTCAAAAATACAATTTAGAATTGCCTATAAATACTACTTTGTAATAAAAAGCCTTTGTAAACAAAAATATTTAAATACATTTAAAAAAAAAATATAATTATGTTCTATATATTTAATCATAATAACATTTTAATGCTAATAGTAGTATATAAAATGTATACAGTTATATTCAATAATAATAATATTTAAAATAAAAGTTAAATTCATTTAAAATAT
>NW_015733550.1:0-340 GCF_001515625.1 Sinocyclocheilus rhinocerous
CCAGCAGGATGATGAGCTGCAGCTCTGACAGCCCTTCCGCCCCATGCTGAGTTACCACTGAGATTTTGAACGAGCGTCTTTCATCCCCACTAGGAGTGTTCCCGTGGGAGCGATTGACTGGGGCGGGTTTGCTCAGCGTAACTCTGTCTCCTTCGCCCCTGAACGGAGACACCGCTTGAGGTCCCGACTCCCAGACGGGAATCTCGCAAGTTCTTCCAGTGAACCCTGGAGAGCAGAAGCACTGGAAGGTGGAGACTCGGTCTATACAGCGTCCTCCGTTGAGGCAGGGCTGGCTGGCGCAGTCGTCCAGGTTGATGGTGCAGAAACGGCCGGTGAAACC
>NW_015733551.1:0-340 GCF_001515625.1 Sinocyclocheilus rhinocerous
TCCGATCCTAACAAACCACACATCAATGGAAAGCTTATTTATTGATGATGTATAAATCTCAATTTAAAAAAAACTGACGCTTATGACTGGTTTTGTGGTCCAGGGTCACAAATGTAAAACTTTAACATATGTAGGTGAGAAAACATGCAAGGTTTACATGCAAAATCAGTAAACAACAACACAGGAAAGATTCTGTGCAGGCCTGAGTAACGTAGGCACATCTTTCAAGATATGACGTCTTCACGTGACTATTTTAGGCTTGAAAAACCCGAACCTTTGCAGTGGACAGCAATGCCTCCGTCAGCATTCTCGCAGATGTTCAGGAACTTGGTGACGATGG
>NW_015733552.1:0-340 GCF_001515625.1 Sinocyclocheilus rhinocerous
AAAGGCATAACATCTAGCACACAGCATGTATGTTTATACACTTCAGTTAGTTTAATATAGCAGTGCATTCTTTGCCTATGGAGAACTTTTCCAAATTGTAATTCTAAAGCAGTTTTTTTTTCTGTTTTGTTTTTTTTTTCTGTATTTTTTAAAAATCTATTTGTTCCCTTTAAAGAAAAACAAAAAGGTGTAACCACATTTTGGCAAAATGAAATGCATTTAAACTTGCAAATATAATGAAATAAACCATAAATATACACAAAACATACTTTCATACGAGGCAATAATAATAATGATAATAAATAGTTTTTAAGTTAACAATAAGTTAAAACTACAAGCT
>NW_015733553.1:0-340 GCF_001515625.1 Sinocyclocheilus rhinocerous
TTAATGAAGTACGAACTAACTTTAATGATCAATATAAAATGAATATTAATATTTTTATTCATTTACAAAGTATGGCTCAGTTTTTGCTCAATGTCTATTTTCCACATATCCATATTAAAAACCTACCTAGCTATCGGTATTGGTAAAATCAACTACCGGTCGACCTCTAGCTTCAAGCACCATTCTGATTTGGCAGTCTTACAGTGTTTGTACTGTTTGTGAGCACTTCCTTTGAGAGTCATGCTACATAACGCTTCAGCCAAGCAGCTAAATGCATAAGCAGACTGTTTGATTATGCAACCATTATTATTAACTGAGTTGGCAAATCGAAATTGTGCAC
>NW_015733554.1:0-340 GCF_001515625.1 Sinocyclocheilus rhinocerous
TCTGATAAATACAACAAAGACTGAAATTAGACTTCAGAAACAGGACGGTCAGACGCGAGTCTGGATTATCAGTCACTCACTGCCTCCTGACGCCTGAACGCTGCTCAGACTGTTACTCTTGGCCAGACTCGTCAGCGATTCGTGGCTCGAGCTTTCACTCAACCCGCTCCAGCTGGACTGACGAATCAGAGCCGAGTGGGGGCGGGGCTTGGACAGCACATCTCCTAAAAACAGGAGCAGAATGTGAGAATGTGACGCTGCTGTCGGCTGTCAATCATGCGCCGGAGGCGGGGCGTCTCTGACCTGCGGGGGTGCTGAATGATGCGCTCCTCTGCTGCTG
>NW_015733555.1:0-340 GCF_001515625.1 Sinocyclocheilus rhinocerous
TTACTATTCTGTAAATTGAAATTTAAACTTTATTGTAGAATCATTATTAAATATTATTATTATTTTTTTTATATTATATTATTTTATATATTAAATGTATACTTAAATATATGAATATTTAAAATATAAAGTAATATTGTGAGATTGTGTGTGTGTTGCAGAGAACGGTCTGAGCATGCCCAGCGATGCGTCTCTGTCTCCAGCCAGTCAGAACTCTCCCTACAGCATCACACCCGTGTCACAGGGCTCGCCCTCCAGCTCCGGCATCGGGAGCCCCATGGCTGCGTCCGCCATCACCAAGATCCACAGCCGCAGGTTCAGAGAGTGAGTACACACACAC
>NW_015733556.1:0-340 GCF_001515625.1 Sinocyclocheilus rhinocerous
TCTTATATTCGGGTCAATACGATAATCATCGGCAAGTTCTATATATAAAGTTGGATATATAAAAATGTCCAACTTTATCCACATACATACAATATACTTTACTATATTGCAAATCTCACCTTCTTGATTTTTTTAAAATTTCATTGCAAATGTAACTATATTATCACCCAGCTCTTTATATAAAGTTGTATATATAAAAATATATAAAACTTGCGGATATATAAAACTATCATAAACAGTATCATGACGCGAGCGTGTGGCGGCGCCGGCGCTAACCCAGAACCGGCATGATGAGGTCATTACGCCGGATCTGGGTCAGCACCGCCACACGCTCGCGTCA
>NW_015733557.1:0-340 GCF_001515625.1 Sinocyclocheilus rhinocerous
GAGGACTATGATAGGCTGTCCTACCTGCCTGTCAACGTATGTATTATCATACTTCTGCGCACCCTGTTCACGCAGACATGATATCAGAGCGGTTCATTATGCTATTGCAGACCGAGCAAGAATGAAAGGCATCATTATTGTAATATTATGCGCTTTGTACGGTAATTTTTTCTCAGCAGTGAATGAGACATGAGGTAACCTGACAGCATTGCATCAATGCTCCACCAACACCGCCTCTCATCGTGTCGCTGGTTAGCCTCTGGTTAACTCGCGTTCATGTGTCTTGCAGGAGGCTTGGCTTTGGAGAGTGATTTTGCAGGGAGGGTGGGATCTTATGCTT
>NW_015733558.1:0-340 GCF_001515625.1 Sinocyclocheilus rhinocerous
GTTAAACAGGGCTTTTCCTCTCATGTTTTCATTCTTAGGGACGAAAACATGAGCACAAATTCCCCAGGGTTTGTAAATGATGAGGTCAAATATGATGCTGTGCTGCTGGTTTGCTCTTGAATGCTGTTTGATTTGACTTAAACTTGCCATGAAGTTTTTCTCAGTTGTCAGTATTGTTAACTGGAGACTGAGATAACCGATGCCATGTAAACTACCGTTCAAAAGTTTGTTATGATTTAAAAAAAAATATATATATTAATTATGATGATATAATATAATTATATTTTTTATAATATAATTAAAATGATATAATAAATTGATCAAAAATGACAATAAAGGC
>NW_015733559.1:0-340 GCF_001515625.1 Sinocyclocheilus rhinocerous
TTTTTTTTTTTTTTTTTGTCATTATGATTGTTCATTGTCATACCATCTTTCCCTGAGCCTGTATGTAATTATAAGTTCTGCAGTAGTAATAATAAAAAGAAAATAAGAGTGACAGGTGCACAAACACCTTGTAGCATCAGTAACACGACAACCCTACCTAGTACAGTTTTCCTCCATGTTTGCAATATCTGCACAAAGGACACGTTGATCAACTGCTCAAAGATCTTGCCTTTGAAGAAGACTGTTGATTTTACACTCAAAAAAATGTAAGTATTACCATTTAGAAATTGAGATTACCTCAGAAAGCATTGCTAGCCCACCCCAACACTTATGAATAATA
>NW_015733560.1:0-338 GCF_001515625.1 Sinocyclocheilus rhinocerous
TCGCCGGTTCCCGCCTCCTTCTTCCCGACCTACGAACGTTGTTACTATATATGTATGTGTGTGTTTTAATATGTTTTATATACATACATATATACGAGATACCTACACTGTGTCCAAAATAGTGTATTTCCTGTATTCAAAGAAGAACTTACTTCTAAACTGTTTATTTTTGTAGGTGTATAATATGTAATATCCTTGTTGTGATTGTTGTTAACATGTATGCACTCTGCCCTATGATGTGCTAACAATAACTAATTAAAATGCACACACACACACACACACACACACACATACATACATATATGTGACCCTGGAGCACAAAACCAGTCTTAAGTCGC
>NW_015733561.1:0-340 GCF_001515625.1 Sinocyclocheilus rhinocerous
TTACTCGTTTTAGGTAAAGTATTCTGATTACTTTTAGATTACTTTTTACCTAACTTGTTTTAAATTTACCACTAAATGCACCATATTGATATAAAAAGGCAAAAAGATAGAAAACCTAGTGTTTCACAGCTACACATCACCAGTTTAGTTTAGTAACTTGCATAAATAGTTTTCATGCATGGTCTAATTGCTTGAGAGATGCTCTTCCCCCTCAAATTCAGAAGAAATTAGTCAAAGACCATTTTAGAAAGGAAACTTTAAAAGAAAAAATATATACAGTATATCAGTAAATTAAGAATAATTTACTGCCATTGTGTGAATAATATGTAATCATGTAATC
>NW_015733562.1:0-340 GCF_001515625.1 Sinocyclocheilus rhinocerous
AATTAATTATGTGTTGGATCTTTAATGCTGCAATATGTCTACAAGGATGGTTTGTACTCGAGCGGAAATCCTGACGCAGGGAAGCGTGTGCCAACCGGGGTCACAGTGCGGGAGGAAAACGCTCTCAGAGAGGAGAGAGACAGAGAAGAGGAATGCCACCCACCCACCGCTTCTGTGTCAAAGACGCTTTTGCTTCCTCACACACACTTTGAACATTTCAAACAATATCTCCCGACACATGAAATATGTCTGCTGCTCATGTTATCTGTTGGTTTGTGTAAACAGCGTGTAGAAAGGATAAATTAAAGTAGGGATGCACAGATACCGATTCATGATTCCA
>NW_015733563.1:0-340 GCF_001515625.1 Sinocyclocheilus rhinocerous
TGTAAACAAAAGGCCAAAACAAACTGAGTGTTAATGGTCAGATCTAAAAGCTTGTGTTTCAGCACAGTCTAAGCATGTTGCACTTTAAGGTGCTGGTACAGCTGAATTTACACAGTCTGCTGTGTTGCAGACATTATGACACCCAAATCTGCTGGGAAATTTAACTTTTAAATGATACTGTTTACACTAGTCAGATCTGTGATCAGGGCATTAGTTTGCCAGTTTTGGTGCTGTACTGTTAGCTTAGCAATTGGCATTCTATTCATACATTTTACCATTTTAATCTCTGCAGTCTGTAAAGATTCGTAAATCTCTGCCTGATTTTAACATTACACACAAC
>NW_015733564.1:0-340 GCF_001515625.1 Sinocyclocheilus rhinocerous
TTTGTGTTTGCATTAAAGACTTTGGATTTGCTTTAATCTTCGTCTGCTCGCTCCTTCATTCCCGTGCTCCCCTTGTGAATCATGACAGAACAGCGGACCAAGACAGTAAGCGGCGCCCCTTCTCCCGTGTTTTTGTTTCCAGTTTGAGTAGTCTTTTGTTTTCCCTTTCTTCTCCCCGCGGTATGAGGACTGCCCCGCTGTCAAGCACGCCGGCCGCACCGTTGTCAAGCCCGCCGGCCGCGCTGAAGACAAGCCCGCCGGGCGCTCAGATGTCAAGACTGCCGGCCACGCCGTTGTCAAGTCCGCCGGCCACGGCTCCCACAAGCCCGCCGGTCATTCC
>NW_015733565.1:0-340 GCF_001515625.1 Sinocyclocheilus rhinocerous
TTTGTGCTATATTACAAAAAAAAAAAAAAAAGTTAACGCTGCAGAGTGTTTCTAATACAACAGCTGAGGGCGTGATGGCAAATGTGACGACTTTCTCTCTTCTGACCAACGTAATCAATCTCTCAATATTATTTTTCATCTTTTGTAAAGTTATAGAAATGCTATAGAATTTTTTCTTTTGCTTTTGGGGCAATAGGGAATGCAAAAATTAGGGATGCACGATATTAGATTTTCGGCCGATAGCCGAACCGATATATATTTCCCTTTGTTTTAAAACAACATCAAGTCTCTCCTGGAAATTATAAACAAATTATTTTTAATTTTGGTTAGTTTTGAGCAA
>NW_015733566.1:0-340 GCF_001515625.1 Sinocyclocheilus rhinocerous
GATGTCCCGCCACATATATTCAGGAGAGAGCAGTTTACTAGGTTTGTTCAAAAGGAAATACTTGTTCAAGTGAGACTCCTCTTGCCATACCGCCTCAATGGAGTTTGCAGCATCAATGCTCAGCTGCTCCCTGCAGGTTTTGGTGAGATGATGTACATCCTCCAATGAGCCACCAAATGCAGCACCAGCATAATAATAATCACCTTCCCCAGCTGGAATGTATGCTTGAGACTTTGGTCTACGCTCATATGTGAATCGATTCCTTGGAGTATCAAAGAGCCAAGGATGTATCACGCCTACCAGACGACCCAAAGACTCCACACCCCAATGGCCATAGAAC
>NW_015733567.1:0-340 GCF_001515625.1 Sinocyclocheilus rhinocerous
TATGCAGAAATTTTTGTGTGATGGGTAGGTTTAGAGTTTGTACAGCAAAAAAATCATTATGTCTATGGAGTGTCCCCGCAAACCAGATGTGTAATACTCCCAAGGATTGACCTGTGCAAAATTTCTTCCCATGAGCATAACAACATTTTAAATTATAAATTATACTAAATTATGTTTCTGAAAATAAAAAAAATGTAGAAAGTTTACTGTGATTGTAGGTTTAGGGGATGATGCTGTATAAAATTCATTAATATAAGGTAAATATAAAAGGTTCTAAATAGAATGTAGAAAGTTTAATTTTCTGTGAAACTGCTTTGCACCCATTTGTTTTGTGAAAAGC
>NW_015733568.1:0-340 GCF_001515625.1 Sinocyclocheilus rhinocerous
ACTTTTGAAAACGGGTTTAAAAATGCATGTTTTTGAATATGATATTGTCATTGTTTCTGTGTAAACTACAAAAAACACGGATTAGCTCTTGTTTTGTCCATTTTTTCATTCTTACTACACAATATTTTATTTATTATTGTGGGATATTTTTTTATAGGCGGTGCATTTGACATTTCTTTTTGCTGTTGAAAAATGTTACCATTCATTGCAATCTAAAATGCAGTTTTCTCGTAAGGAAAAAATGGATTGCCCTACATGCCAGTAGTCATCCCTTTGTAAGGATTAAAATAATGACAGCACTCAAGAGGTTTCTTGTTAACACCTGAGCATAAATAGGCTT
>NW_015733569.1:0-340 GCF_001515625.1 Sinocyclocheilus rhinocerous
TGTGCGCTACCTCTGCAGCCAGCGGGGGGTTCGATACCACAGACGCTGTTTCAGCGGAGTTGGGCTCAAAATCATGCAGCATACCTTCCTGTTTTTTCGACTCACGCTTCGATGAGCTGTGCGGCATGCTGTTCAAGCCCGATCTTCAGACTATTATCGACTTCACTCTACTCCACTGTGGGTTGAAGTCCAACAACAGTCTGAGGATTCAAGGAACAACCGGGGCTATCCTGCACAAATTAAGAGACGAAACATTCATCGTCGCGAAGCTACAAGAAATCAGGGAAAAGCTGTAGGACAAGGTCTACAAGAAAGTCATTTACGACACCGTGGATCTCTG
>NW_015733570.1:0-340 GCF_001515625.1 Sinocyclocheilus rhinocerous
ATAAAATGTCAAAATTATGAGATACTAAGTCATAACTATGCCATAAATTGAAATTATGAGATAAGTCATAACTATGACATGAACTGCCATAATTATGACTTAGGCATAATTATGCATTATGACAATTAGGCAATATGATTTACACATAACATGTCAAAATTATGAGATATAAAGTCATAGTTATGACAATTTCGACTTTTTATCTCATAGTTATGACTTGAAGCTCATTCACACCAAGAATGATAAATGTAAAAGGTAATTAAATATATTATTTAAAACAATGAAACTTGTGGTGATTCTCGATGAGTTTTCACTCACCCCAGCCCAGCACTCCCAGCCC
>NW_015733571.1:0-340 GCF_001515625.1 Sinocyclocheilus rhinocerous
TGGATTTTATTTCCAGCCGCCGACTTACAGTGTGATGTTTAAAACATTAAATATAGAGCCTGTTTACCTTCTTCACTGTTATCACCCCTTCCTGGCTGGTGCTGTCCGTGATGATATTGAACACGTCTTGCCCGTCGCCGTCCAGGATGGTGTACCACATCTCGGCGTTCTCTCCCACATCCGCGTCATACGCTTTGATCCGGCCCACCGGTGATCCGATTCCAGCCGACTCTGGAGTGGAGAGATGGTAGGTACCTGGAGAAGGAGAGCAAAATAAATCAATTGAGTAAACAGTCAGGTGTTTGTACGAACTCTTTGTTCTCGAGCGAGGCGCTTCGGC
>NW_015733572.1:0-340 GCF_001515625.1 Sinocyclocheilus rhinocerous
GAGAATCTAACCGGAACTGGCCCGAGTGTATTTTGCTATCTGGGTTAGCATACAGTTTGGATTTGGCGGTATGGTTCTGTTCTGGGCCAAAAACTCCCTGCCCATCCACCCACACTAGATTAGCCTTAAACAACAAGCAATATTTCCCAATACACTGTTTTAAAGCAATGACCTTCTAAAATAGCGGATACTGGGGCCATCTCCCCTTACAGAAGGAGAGTAGCAGTGAAAGGGGTGCTCTTTGCCAGCAGGTACGAAGAGCAGCATGCCCTTTACAGAAGAGGAGCAGCAGCAGAAGGGTGCTCTTCTTTAATAAGCGACTGAGAAGAGCAGCATGCCC
>NW_015733573.1:0-340 GCF_001515625.1 Sinocyclocheilus rhinocerous
GCATGGTTTAACAAAAATTTACGGTAATTGATGGCATGACACATAGTGTTGATAGAGCTTTACTATCCTTTTTAATTGAAGTAAAACAAACAACTTCCATCTTCAAAACAACTGCTGATCTAACAAAGGCCATGTTGGCAGGGAAAAATATCGACCACAAACCCCTAAATTAAAGTCCCATCCTACATTATTTCTGGCTGAATATTGTGTTTCAATTCTTCATGGAAGTTAAAGGTTTAGTTCACCCAAAAATGATGAAACTGATTTCGTTCCAAGTTCCATTCATTCCAGAGATGTTGGCCCTGTTTACACTAGTGCCTTTTCATTTTAAAACGGCGTT
>NW_015733574.1:0-340 GCF_001515625.1 Sinocyclocheilus rhinocerous
AATCATTCACAATATAAATTATTTTAATTCATGCAGACATGTGCTTTAATTAATATGTCTAATAATCATCAAATTAAATCTTGCTTGTTTGTCATAAAAATCATGTGCAAATTTATCATAACGAGTCGTGCAAAATGGTTTCACATTTTATATACTATTTTATATCTACCGTTTGTAACATAATGAACATGAAGACAGTTGTATTATCTCAGTTTTAGATAAATGTTTTAGGTAGTAATTGAATAGAATTCGACATTCTACAAGCTGTAGGTGCTGCAGGTCTAGGTTAGATGAAGTGCGCTGTCCGGAAAGCCTCAACCAGGTTTCCGTGAAGCAAAGC
>NW_015733575.1:0-340 GCF_001515625.1 Sinocyclocheilus rhinocerous
CTATAGTTTAACTAACAGTACACATTCTAATGTATGGAAAAAAATGTAAAGTTCTATTAAACTTTTATTGTTTTGATGCTTGAAAACCCCGTTTCATCTTTAACCCATGAGATAAGTCAAATTTCTTAATGTTTTTGTGTCTCTTATGCTCACTAGGCTGCATTCATTTGATCAAAAACACTATTTTATTTAAATTCTTATATACTGATTTAGTGCTCAGGTAACTTTTTATATTATTATCAATGTTAAAAACAGTTGTGCTGCTTAATCATTTTCTGGAAATTTTCTGTATGAGTATTATTAATTTAAAATATGGGTATTTAGTTTGGTGACCAAATTC
>NW_015733576.1:0-341 GCF_001515625.1 Sinocyclocheilus rhinocerous
AAAAAAAACAGCTCTTAGATAAGCACCTTCATGACTCTGATGTCAATCTCCTGTAGATCCTTATTTCTCCAATTATATCTCATTTGTTTTTTTTTGTCCCCAGTACAGAGCCTTTGATGGGATGCAGTAGTCATGTTTATTGAGCTCAGAAAAGCAAAACACTAACTGGAAATTACTTAAAAATATCTGTTCACTTCATTAGCACCTTTGCGGGAAATCATGCTGTAAAATATGTCAATAAATTAATTAAATACAATGATTCTTTTAATCATTTATATGATTCAGCATGACATTTAACTATTATAGTAATTATAAAATCCATAATCAATGTATTGAATTTA
>NW_015733577.1:0-341 GCF_001515625.1 Sinocyclocheilus rhinocerous
TAAAAAAAAAAAAAAAAAACTGAAAATATCCTGAAGGGTCCTGAAGTAGTCGGGTCTAAAGCGAGACCTGCTCCAAATGCATGACATTTTCCGAGCTGGAGCTATTGTTCTCATTTCTGTGGCGTCTCACTTTTTGGGTTTTCATTAAAACTGCCTGTAGTCACTGCGTACATAGAGACGTCTAACCGGCGTGTCAGGGGCTCTCATACCCCTAGCAACAAAGAAAAGTAGAAAGCTACTGTGTCTAGAGTGAGTCACCACACACCCAGAGAGACGGACGGGTATTTGTTCCTCAGTGGGATTTGAGAAGTGACTGTAGGGCAGCAAGAAAAAGGAAAGTT
>NW_015733578.1:0-341 GCF_001515625.1 Sinocyclocheilus rhinocerous
AATTTAAAAAAAAAAAATTAATGCACTTTTAAAAGGTTACATTAAAATAATTTTTAAAATGTAACTGACAAGCCTACGTTATTTATTTATTCATTCATATATTTATTTAGGGTCTTTTATTTATTTATTCTTTTTTTGATGTTGTTTTATCTTCTTCTTACTTTTGTATAACCGATTGTTTGTCAACATTGTTCTGTATGTTTAAAAGAAAAGTAAAAAAATTAAAAATAAAAAGTAGATAAATGTAAATAATATATTGTATATTGTGGTTAGTAATAAAACATTTAAAGTAATGAAGATTGTTTTATAAAGACAATAAGCACAATATAATTCATATGTAA
>NW_015733579.1:0-341 GCF_001515625.1 Sinocyclocheilus rhinocerous
TAATAATAAAATCCCATCTTGGTAACACCCTTGAGCAGCTATTTTTCGGTCACTCACACATAGCTCCTATGTACCTGATTGGGGAAAGTCTGAAATCTTAAATCAGGAATAAAATGTCACAACGATAATATTATAAATTGTGCTTTTGAGAGAAAAAAAATCATGCTTGTCCTGCAAGCAGGGCTTCCAGTCCAACAATTGCCATATAGAGTGCAAAAGTAGAGTTCCAGAAGTACAAATCCCATTCATTGCAATTGCAATTGATTTTTAACGATAACTGATAAACCATTGAAGAAAGACCTACTGTGAGCTACAAGGTTGTTAATTAATGGTTTTTGCTT
>NW_015733580.1:0-341 GCF_001515625.1 Sinocyclocheilus rhinocerous
AGGCAGATCTGGAAGCTGACATGTGCCAAGAGGAAAATCAGACTGGTGCTGAAAAGGGCCTTGATGTAATGTCCAGTGTGTCCTGTGGAACAGAGAAGAAAAACACAGCTCTTGACGGTTGGCACAAAGGTTGATGTAGAAAAAAAAATCTTGGTTAATGAAAGTTGATAATTATTTTATGTTAACGCTGATAACTGATATGACGGTCAATATTACAAATCTCTACAGTCTGCATTTACAAATTAGCCTGGTTTCACCTCAAAATAAACCTGAAATGTACAGTTCACATAAGTTTTGACAACATTTTAATAAAACTTTAAAAATCGTGGTTAAAAAAAAAA
>NW_015733581.1:0-341 GCF_001515625.1 Sinocyclocheilus rhinocerous
TGTGTCCAGGCCTTAAAATGGACATGCTTTATCTAAAAGAAAAAAAATGGTGTAACATAAACCAGCGAACTGCAGAATACACACATCTGTATTAATCATTTTATATATTATTTTATTATTAGAAAAAAACGAACAAAAAAAAAACAGCACAATCACGGGATTTGAACCTGTGTCGCTGAAATCACTGACTCCCTTCTACCACTGGACTATGGATTAACTTGATAAACCAACTTCTCTTTTCCATTGTGTGTTTGCACACGCAAACTTCGCAATAATAAAAATAACAGTGTCATCACGCAGATAATTCTTGTGTGTTTATTATAGTGTTCAAATGCTGATCT
>NW_015733582.1:0-341 GCF_001515625.1 Sinocyclocheilus rhinocerous
AAAAAAGAGTAGGCCATTGAATAGTTTAAAATGTCATTTCCATCAGAGAATGCTATTAAACAATGCATTATTTGAGATGTGAACTGGTGAAAATGTTAGAGTTTCAGAAAAAGTTTACTTAATAACTAAAAGTAACATGAACACTTAAGTATTTTATTGTATGCTTTATGTGCACTATTCATTTTTCCTTTCTCTCACCCGTTTAGCTGCAGTCTCCCATCTATCTGAACAGCTATGTGTCTCTGGCGCCGTTGCCTCGGCAGGACGCCACGGTGGCCGTGGGTCGCGTGTGCATGGTGTCCGGCTGGGGCTTCACCACTCCAACGGGAGGAATCCCTGCA
>NW_015733583.1:0-341 GCF_001515625.1 Sinocyclocheilus rhinocerous
ATAAAAAAAAAAAAAAAAAAATCCCACCAGGCTGAATTTATTCACTATCTATTTTACTGTAATCGCTTTGTAATTATTTGTGAAATTTACTAGCAATTTCAGAGTGATAATTATTTCAAAGAAATACCAAGTAACACATTAATCAAGTTTTGAAGCATAAAGACTGAAATAGTATTTTCTTAACATACTCCAATAATCTTTATTTACAAAGAAATAATATTTTTTTACAATCTAGAAATATACAATAAAAATAATCCCATCAGACTGAAATGATTTACTGTTAATTTTACTGTAATACACTTACAATAAACTTGGCAAGCAATAGATAAAATTAAACATGA
>NW_015733584.1:0-341 GCF_001515625.1 Sinocyclocheilus rhinocerous
GGCCGAGATCGTCCTCATCGACGAGGACGATGAGAAATCTCTCCGGGAGAAGACCGTCACTGATATCTCCACCATCGACGGCAACGCCGCAGACCTCGTGTCGGGCCGGCCTCAGTCCGACACCACCGAACTGTCTTCAGAAGGCAAAGATGAAAGCTCGACCAAGGAACTGCCACCCACAGGTATTGAAAAGAAAAAACGCTGCCAGTGCTGTGCTGTCATGTGACCTTTCTCCCGCAACTTCTCTTTCCTGGAGCACATTCACCAAGGCTCTGCCTTCCTTAAAAACCAATCTCACCCTGTTACTAACAGCACCTCCACCTCTGTGACGTGAGAGAAGT
>NW_015733585.1:0-341 GCF_001515625.1 Sinocyclocheilus rhinocerous
AAAAAGATAAACAATGCAGATTTATTTTCACAGCCTTTGCTTATACCAAGGGTGGTAATATTATTGGAGGGCACTGTAATATTAGTGTAAATATTAGTGCCTAAATGGTACATTTTAGAACCTTTTAAAAAGATAGTGCCCCAGTGACATTTTTTTACTTTTATTTCGGAGAGTGAGAAATAATTGTATATAAATAATAAATAAACAATTATCAATTGTCACTCAGAAATCACCCTAACTGAGATTAATGTGTATTTCATTGTGGAACTGGCCTTCAGGCTATCCATTTTTAAATCAGGTTCTGTCATGACAACTCTCGGAGGGATTGGCATGGTAATGTA
>NW_015733586.1:0-341 GCF_001515625.1 Sinocyclocheilus rhinocerous
ACAGTGGGCCTGAATTGATGGTCTGTGGAGAGTGGGCTGACGGTTTAACAGCAGCACATCCCCATTAATGATGTGCCGATTTACCTACAAAAGAGAAGCAATTGTCAATGGACTGAATCAACAAATAATACAAAATGTTAATGTTGACTTTGCATTTACGGTACACTTGATTCAAAACTACTATATTAATATTTTCACAGTGTATTTACAGTAGAATGTGAAGCAGATAGGAGCTGTGTAATATGTTGACTATGCATCGTAACTGTTGTTTCAACAATGTGAAAGCTGATATTATGATGTCACTCACTTCACAAAAACCAAACACAAACTGATAGTGCAGG
>NW_015733587.1:0-341 GCF_001515625.1 Sinocyclocheilus rhinocerous
AAAACAAGTGGGCTCCCCCAAAGACCACGGTGTAGTTCGAACACTACTTAACTGTATTATTTTTTATTATGAAAACCCAAAATTGTTATCTCTTGAATATGTTGTTAATTTCTTTAAGTGCAAAATTTTTCATCCACAAGTAAAACTGGCTTAAATCTCCTTTGTATTCCTCTTTTTCTTGTTGAATTTAACGTTCGTTTCATCCCCCAGGCATCTAAATAACAAAAACTCTCTCTCTCTCGCTCTCTCTCTCTCTCTCTCAATTGGCTTTATTGGCATGACAAAAATTATACATATGTATTGCCAAAGCAATTGCAGCTGGACTGCTTACAAATAGTGCA
>NW_015733588.1:0-341 GCF_001515625.1 Sinocyclocheilus rhinocerous
AAAGTAAGAACTGTGAAATAAAATAGCAATTACTAAAATGATGTAAAAAAAAAAAAAAGTCAGAATTGCAAGATATAAACTCAATGTAAACTTGAAATTGTAAGAAAAAAAGTCAGAATTCTGAGTATATATCTCACAAATCTGACTTTTTTCTCAGAATTGAGAGATTTAAACTTGCAATTGCAAGAAAAACAAAAGTGCAATTCTGAGAAGAAAATTCCAAATTGTGAGATGAAAAACTGGCAACTGCAAGAAAAAAGTCTCAATTAGATTTTTTATTCCGTGTCGGAAACAAAAAATATACATATAAATAAATAGAATTGTGAAATATAAACTTAGAA
>NW_015733589.1:0-341 GCF_001515625.1 Sinocyclocheilus rhinocerous
AAAAGATTCAGTGCTCATAGTATCTTACCTGATCACTGACCTGCACCGCACGGTCTGTTTGAATAATAATAAACTCAATTAAACATACAGTACTTTGATTAAATAGAAAATAAATTCTAATTTTTTAAATATTGTTTTCGTGCAATAAATATCATGTTTCTCTCTTGTTACATCAGCTGTATGTAATACTAACCTCTCCTTCTAGCATGGCGCCTGAACATCACAACAGCAGCAGCAGCAACAACGAGCAGCAGAACAACAGCAACAGCAACAGCAGCATATATTCCTGCTAGAACAGCTGAAAACAGACAGCCATTATTATTTAGAGAGTGACTGATAAT
>NW_015733590.1:0-341 GCF_001515625.1 Sinocyclocheilus rhinocerous
CTACCCTGAGGGCTGCTGAATCCATGTTTGGTTACCTTAAAAAAAAAAAAAAAAAAGTCACTGACACTCATAGAAAACTGTGTTGGTGATTGATATGGCAGACTGCACTACTTTGAAAATGCAAATGTTCTAAAGCTTGAAAGTTTTCACATAATTACAGTTGTCTTACACAAATGCAGTTGTCTTAGCAATAAAGCTACTTACTATTACGGTAAACTGCAACAAATGTATCTTTTCAGTGTAACCATGCGCTTTCCCTCCACAATATAGGATGCCAATGGATAATGATCTTGAAAGCTATGGTGATGAACAAAAATCAATTCCCCACTGCTTTCTAACAG
>NW_015733591.1:0-341 GCF_001515625.1 Sinocyclocheilus rhinocerous
ATCCATCTTTGCACTGCAGAAGTGGCACAGAAGCTGCATCTGAAGGGGATTTCAGATGTTTTAACGCAGACTGTTTAATGCAGCTCAAATATGCAATGAATGCGTTTACACTGCAGATACGAATTACAATTGCATAAGTAATGGTTCGACATTAATGTTTTAAAAATTAATTGAATATAGAACTATGAAGTGATACCTTAAATATAACTCAAAAATCACTGTCTTTATAAGTGAATCATTGATTTACTAATTCAAATTCGTTCGAAAAGGCTGATTCATTTACATGTAGCAGTGAAGCAAATGACTTGCTGTTTTCAGAACCGTATACTATACTACTCTTA
>NW_015733592.1:0-341 GCF_001515625.1 Sinocyclocheilus rhinocerous
CACACCAAGTTTGAGGTGACTAAAATACATGGAATTTTAAAATATTTGAAAACCCTTTTTTGCACCAAAACTATTCTGCACTGTATTTTGTTGCAAAATTTTCTTCATCCTCTCAAAAAAAGTCTGGATACCTGAAGTACACTGGATACACAAAAAAGGTTGAATCTTAAAATCTTGCCGTGCATTTATTTTGTGTCAAAAATTCGGACTTGGTGTGAACAGGCCTGAAATCTACAGGACATACCATCAAAATGCACATAAAAAGCCATTCATATGACAATATTATAACTATATGACTGACATTTAACAGTAAAAATAATAACTTACTTCCAAACAATAGC
>NW_015733593.1:0-341 GCF_001515625.1 Sinocyclocheilus rhinocerous
ATGATTTACTGTTCTTCATTAGGAATAGTGCATTAACAGTATTGGATCCTAAGCCAGTTTATCATCTGTAGGGGAATCGCGGTGGGCCGTCCATTCTTGCTAGTGGTTTGGCCGGCATGAGGCCAGCTTCGCTCGGTTATAACGGTGCCGTGGGCCCCAGACCCATCACTCAAAGTGAGCTGGCCACCGCTCTGGCCCTCGCCAGCACCCCTGAGAGCAGCGCTGTTACACCAACTACAGGAAACCAGGTACAGGACACTTCAGCATTGTACACTGCCCGTTACTGTGTCCACCCAGAGTAGGGTTGCAAAAAGGTGGAAAATTTCCAGTAAATTTCGGAA
>NW_015733594.1:0-341 GCF_001515625.1 Sinocyclocheilus rhinocerous
TATAACAGAAGAAATCAAGACCATAAACAAAAGCATGATAAACTACTGTAAAGGCTGGAAAACACTACATGGCTTTTAAAAACGTAACAGATTTTAAAACATTTGGCATCATACACTTGCTGACTGTGAAGTGGTTACAGAGAGAAACTAGGCATCATACACAAAACGAGTGAAGTTCACACACTATCAGATGTTCAAATCATTCCGAACATAACAAGCTCTCACCGTGTTGCTAGGGGACGCATAACAAATGAAAATAATGTGTTCTAAAATTGGCTCAAAATATCAAACATATTTGACATCCTCCAACTGGACATTTTCATAGTATGTTAAAAAAAAAA
>NW_015733595.1:0-339 GCF_001515625.1 Sinocyclocheilus rhinocerous
AATAATGTTCTTTTTAGCAGCATCATATGACCCCTTTAAGTGAGAAGTTTAGCCTCGTCCACCTAGCCTGACTTGTCCAAAATTAACTATGTTGAAGCCGCAGTTGAAAGTGTCACTCTGGCCACAGGGATGACCGCAGCTCCATCTGGACGGTTTTGATTTCAGTAAGGGAAAAGGCCGACTTGAAAAGAAACAATGTGGCGACTTGACATTGACTGGAAAGTGCAAACCTCCAAACCTCCACAGAAAAAAAATCAAAAATCAAAAGCACTTATGTAAGAAATCCAACTCAACAGTGTGTGTTGGACGAAAAACAGAAGGGCGAGGGTAGAAAATGGC
>NW_015733596.1:0-341 GCF_001515625.1 Sinocyclocheilus rhinocerous
AAATGCAAAATACACATTTTCCTTGCACATTCATATTCATTTTACTCTAAAATAAAATAAAATAAAATACACTTGTGGACATGCTTTGTGTCAACTACTCACCTGCACATACATGCAGCTGCTAAATAATATTTTCTAATGATTATCAAACACCACTTAATACAAAACGAGTCACTAAGAATAAAAGCAAAAGTCAAATTCATAAATGCATGCATTCAGTGCAGTCTCAAACGATGCTAATTTTGTGTTTATAAAAGCTGCATTCAGTATAAATCAAATCACTTTGGATAAAAGTGTCTGCCAAATGCATTAATGCAAATGCCAAATACACATTTTTCCTT
>NW_015733597.1:0-341 GCF_001515625.1 Sinocyclocheilus rhinocerous
AACAACAGTCAATAGCTTTCAGTCACAGCAACTTTAACACAGTGCCACTTTTAATAATTAGGCTAATAAAAGTTCACTTATTTTAACAATTAGGTCATTGAATATATCCAATTGGTCTTTAACAAATGTTTTACCGTTTTATCTCTTAAAAAAAAAAATAAAAAAAAATAAAAAAAACTGTTGCATGAGTTTTGCTTCATCATAAGAGAAATTTGCTCTTGAGCCTTTTCTGTAGAGAATTTAGTCTATATGGCATATTCTGTATCTTTTATATCCCAGATGTCCCCAGATCTTTTTTTAAAATGGGTAGAGTAATTAGTAAGACAATTAAAATTGGCCAG
>NW_015733598.1:0-341 GCF_001515625.1 Sinocyclocheilus rhinocerous
AAAGGCACTAAACACTAAAACAACTACCTTCACTCCTGAATGTCAGTTTTCCATGTAGGCCCATGTGGACAGATTGCTTTGCTTGCATCTTCAAGGTTTTGGTGTATTTCTCAATCCTTTTGTTATGAAGATGAAAGTACAGTTGGAGAGAGAACATGTAATGTTCATCTTTCATTTGACGAACATCTTTTTTTTATTAAGTCCATGGTACCCACATGTGATACTCCAAGGGCATTGCAGGCTTTTCTGGGTCCATGGGCATCTTTTGGGCAGACAAAATCCCCATTTCTCTCAGCAATACAAATAACAGGTGGTTGCTCCTTGACAATGCTGCCTTGCCT
>NW_015733599.1:0-339 GCF_001515625.1 Sinocyclocheilus rhinocerous
TTGATCAAATAAATGCAGCTTTGGTGAGCAGAAGAGACTTCTTTTGGTTTTGTGAGCTGCAGGCGTCTCACCCCAGCTCTGACATGCCATCCAGGAACTCTTTGCGGCTGAACTCACACTGCGTCGCCGCTCTGAACTTCCAGGCCACGATCAGGACGCTAACGCTGACGGGATTCAGCACGAGGTCGTCACAGAACTGCTGGATCCCTTCGACGCCGATCTTATTCTCATCGTGTGGATCTGCAGACGCAAGCAGCACAAATGAAGGTACAAACACACACTCACTCACTCACTCACACACACACACACTGACACACACACACACACACACACACACAC
>NW_015733600.1:0-341 GCF_001515625.1 Sinocyclocheilus rhinocerous
TGTATGTGTCAAAACTCACTGAAGGTCACAGATACACACAAGGGCTTCATGAGCTCTGCAATAAAGTGATGAATGTCACACACACACACACCAACTATTAAAAACCTTTGAGAAGCTTTCAAGAAATATAGCAAGTTCAGTAGAAGAGAAGCTCTAGCATCTGTGACATTCTTTCAATTAGCTCAGAAACTAAAGGGAACTGCCAGAAGGAGTATTTGGGAAACCTGTTTGAAAACAATCGCTACTTTGATGATAGCCTAAGACGTCACGTCCATGGACCGTTGGCTGTACGTCTAATGCATACGGCACACAAAAGTGGAAACACTTCAGGAGTTTCGAAG
>NW_015733601.1:0-341 GCF_001515625.1 Sinocyclocheilus rhinocerous
GTAATGTTACAATGATTTGATTGGCCATAATCCCACTGTGAATATTGGCTTCATTCAATTTTAATAATGGGTTCCTCCTCATTTACAGTAATTTAATATTAATAAAAAATAAGTGTAAATAAAAAAACACTTAAAGTTGAAGAAATTTATATTCCACTAGTGTAACCAAAATTACTGAAAAAATAATGATTGTTTCAAATAGGTTTCATGAACTCACTGCTATTGGTCAGACAAACATATAGCTCCGCCCCAAACTCACATAATTGGTTGAGCCACTGTTGCAATTATTGGACTGGTTGGGTTAAAGGCAGGGTATGTGATTTTTCAAAAACACTTTAGAA
>NW_015733602.1:0-341 GCF_001515625.1 Sinocyclocheilus rhinocerous
TTTCTTTCTTCAGGACATCAAACGGCCAACACATTAGAGTGACACAACAGAAATACAGAATATGGCAGACTTGAGTCTCATCTAAAGAACATCTTAGCATACTTTTATAAAAGAGTTCTTATTATGGATATAAAATATTTTATAATATACTTGTGCAAAATATTAAATATTTTTGGACACTTAAATATACATTATTTGCAGTCAAATAAAAATGTATTATAGCAATTAACCAAACTTTAGAGCGTTTTTGACCCACTTACTGTAAATTGGATTAAGTACATCTTTATATGTAATTACATAATTACTTCTATTGTCTTTGAAATGTGATTAAAGTGCCGCTG
>NW_015733603.1:0-341 GCF_001515625.1 Sinocyclocheilus rhinocerous
AACTGAAAGTAATTAACGAAGAACTAACTGCACATAGATGCCAGAAAACTACTGTTTAGTTTTGGCACATCATTTGGACTTTTCATCTGGGGAACACTCATTTGGCCATTGAGACATTAATTTTCTGCATTTTTAGTTCACAATGGAAAACAGAGAAAATTATGACAAATGATTTTCTAACTGTGCAGTGCTGAGTGAAGAGGTCACTGGTAAAATATGAAGGTAAATAAAAAGACTTAAAATGAAGTTGTATGTATTTGAAAGTTGTGTAAATTGGATTTTTTTGGCATCCTTGAGATGCAGTAAGCTGCATGCATTAATGAAATGGTTTAGTTCAATAT
>NW_015733604.1:0-340 GCF_001515625.1 Sinocyclocheilus rhinocerous
TTTTTCACCCTCTTTGAGAGAGAGAGAGAGAGAGAGAGAGAGAGAATGAAAGAGAGGGACAGAGAAAGACAGAAAGTGTTTGGTGGCTCTTTGTCTCTCATGTGCCAGTCACAGTAGATGGCTTCTCTGATTAAGTTGTTCTAATTGGACTCTGCTTCAGATTCGGCAGGTGAACAATGGCTCGCTTTGATGAATAAGTCGTGTTGCGCTTTGAGCCTTCGCTTCTCAATCTGAGAGAAATCGTTATGCCATTAGCGACGGATCACATGCCAAGAGCCACAGACACAAAGAACTGAGTCTTAAAGTCAAAGAAGCAACAAAGCAAATGACTTAAAATCTC
>NW_015733605.1:0-341 GCF_001515625.1 Sinocyclocheilus rhinocerous
TCAATGATAAATTTGCATCTTTCATTGATAAGGTGAAAGATTTTACAAATATCATGCTATGTCAGATTAACATATAATCAGTAAATAGAAAAGACTTCATTGAATGCTTTTTACAAATAAGGTCCTAATCACTATAACGTTGTTTCACAGGCCAGGTCTCTGGAGCAGCACAACGCAGTACTAAAAGCCAAAATTTCCATGTTTACTAACCCAGAGCAGGGTGGACCTGCCAGCACTTCCATCCTTCTGACCTCTGCCATCGGAACATATAAATCCCAGATCGACAGCCTCACTGCTACTAAAGAGGCCATCATCGCTGAGATTGAGCACTATAAAGGCAT
>NW_015733606.1:0-341 GCF_001515625.1 Sinocyclocheilus rhinocerous
CTACATCAATGCCTGTTTAGCCCTGCCCACCGATTTGCGTGTGTAGTAGGTAAATGACGAGAAAGACAAGTGCAGGTCTACGCAGAAACCAAACGATAAACTTCATTTGATGAACATTAAATTTATTTTTAATGAAGTGCCAGACTATGTCAGTAAAAACTTGGTCCTTTGTTCACTTAATTTTACTGTGGATTTGTTTACTAAAAAGGCACAATTTTTTAGAAAGATTTATAATAAAAGACGATGCTATGTCAATTGTATTGGATACCATGTCGCACCACACAAGTGTGAGTAGCCTGTTTTTATTACGTGATCACTATTGCTTTGTCTGTTATTACAGA
>NW_015733607.1:0-341 GCF_001515625.1 Sinocyclocheilus rhinocerous
TAACATGAAAACTCTGGACATTTTTCATACTTGGTTTATAAATGATATCATTGTCACTAAATCTATGATAACTATTCTGGACACATTTAACTTTTGTTCTGTTCCACAGACAAAAAAAAGAAAGAAAAAGAGTCCTTAAGAGAGGCGTTTTCCCCACAGTCTACCCAGTTCACCCAAAAATCATCATTCTGTCATTTACAGAAAAAGATGAACATTGCATGGCAATCAAAACAATACAGATACTGTACTTTCTTGCATGCAAAACATGGAATGCAAAACTCTTGTTCAGTAAAAAATATTCTTACTACTATCTTTGCCAAGTTGTATTTTTTGACATTTCT
>NW_015733608.1:0-341 GCF_001515625.1 Sinocyclocheilus rhinocerous
CCATGAATGAGTGGGTGTGATTTAAGGGTCATTCCTGATATGCAGTACAGTCAATCTGAGCAAAATGAATATGACTGTTGTAATTTAACTTAGTTCACCCAAAAATAAAATACAGTTACTCATCTTATGTGACTCCAAACATATGAAAAAAATGGTAATGCAATTGCAATTTTTTTTTTGCAGTTATGATTTGAACATTTCTCTCATAATTGTGAGTTCATTTGCCACAGATAAATAAACCCATGATAATTGTGACTTTATATCTCACAGTGTGTCTTTATATATCTTAAAATTGACAATTTGTTTCTCATCATGATGATTTTATATTACAATATCAGATT
>NW_015733609.1:0-341 GCF_001515625.1 Sinocyclocheilus rhinocerous
AACATTGAAAATATTGAAGAAAATCATTAGACAAGACTCAGTGATCTGTGTTAGATCTGTTTATAGTGACTGTTTGAAAAGTGATAACTGACAGAAACTGTTTCTGTTTGTTCTGCAGTTGTGTCTGCTGATGCAGTGAAGCCAGTGTCAGTGCTGGAGGGAGATTCAGTCACTCTACGCACTGGTCTTACTGATATACATGATGTGATACGGTGGAGGTTTGGACAGCAGAAATCTCTTATAGCTGAAATCGATAGAACAGCTGGAATCTTCAACACATTCAGACGCAGACTACGGCTGGACAATCAGACTGGATCTCTGACCATCACAAACACCAGAAC
>NW_015733610.1:0-341 GCF_001515625.1 Sinocyclocheilus rhinocerous
AATCTCACATATTGCATTATGTCCCACAAAGTGCCTCAAACACCAGCACACATCGTGAAAGCCACAGTGGTGCTAGTGGCTAAACACACGTTAATTGCACACATGGATGCATTGGAGTCGTGGGTTCAAATCCCACCTGAGTGTGTTGGACACAATCACTACACCACAGCTTTAAAGCCTTTATCCGACACTTTACTTGAAACTCACAGCTCACCTACAGGTGAACAGTGAAGTAGAAGTTCCTTCACATGTCCAGACAAGAGATCTGTGGCTCACAGGTATGAGTGCTGCCTCATTGGTTCAGAGGTTGCTGGTTCAATCCCAGCCAGATCTCTGCGATA
>NW_015733611.1:0-341 GCF_001515625.1 Sinocyclocheilus rhinocerous
ATATAGAGGTATTTATATGATATCAATGTGTGGGTCATTATTATTATTTTTTTTTTGCATTTATGCAATATAGTGGAGCCACACCTGAGAAAACCTGAGAAGGTTCCACAGCATTCCTGGACATGCAACTTGCCTAATTGTAATTCATAGGCCGGGGTTATGCTAATTGTGAGTGCAGGCGCGCCCCATTTACGAATGACTGAAATTAATTTACATTAATATGCGGTTTACGAAGCGTTTTCGGGAATGTCTGTTTAACGGTCAAATTACTCAGAATTTACTCCTATTTCTGCAAGTTTCATGAATGAGGCCCATAGTCTTTTTAATGAAGTTTGTGACAA
>NW_015733612.1:0-341 GCF_001515625.1 Sinocyclocheilus rhinocerous
ATGAGTACGAGTACAGGAGACCAGTATCGGGCCCGATACCGATACGCATCCCTAAATGAAACGGACACTGAGACTCAGTCACTAACATTCTAAATAGCATCTCCTTTTGTGTTTCAACAAAAAAAATCAGTCATTCAGGTCTGGAATGACATGACAGTGAGTAAATGACTGAATTGTCATTTTTGGGTGAACTGTTCTTTTAATTGGTTAGAGAGAAGGTCTGCTGATTTTAGGATAGAATCTCTTTGTTTTCTACCTGAGAGCTGAGCTGGGTCTTAATCCAGTTGAAGTAGTAGTTCAGGTCACTGCCCTCCATCAGGTCACGTCCCCAGGCAGCCAGC
>NW_015733613.1:0-340 GCF_001515625.1 Sinocyclocheilus rhinocerous
TTTTATTTTATTTTTAATTTAATTTAATTTAATTTAATTTAATTTTTTAATTTATTTTATTTTATTTTATTTTATTATTTTATTTTTTTAATAATTTGTAAAACAAATGTCTGTTCAAATTCAGCAATTCTCTCTCTTTTTTTGTATTATTATTTTATAATAGATTGTTCTAACTGTAAATTATGATCTGTAAACAGTCAACAGTTAGGCTAATGAACTATATTTCTTGCTGGAAATAATCTTTATTAACTTGAACAGATACATCTATCATTCTACATCTACATCTATATGTATCTATACACAGTGTTGGGGAGTAACTAGTTACATGTAACGGCGTTAC
>NW_015733614.1:0-341 GCF_001515625.1 Sinocyclocheilus rhinocerous
AAAATAACTGTTTTCTATGTGAATATATTTTAAAATGTAATTTATAGCTGTGATCAAAGCTGAATTTTTTGCATCATTATTCCATTATTTTCATTTATTTGAAATAGAAACTTTTGTAACATTATAAATGTGTTTATGCATCTTTTGATCAATTTAATGCATCCTAGCTTAATAAATACTGACCCCAAACCTGTAAAAAAGTTAAGTTTAGTGAATCAAGGCAGGGTTATTACAGCTAACTAAAATAAAAAAAATAAAAAACATAACATAAACAAATACAATAAATGTTAAATAAAATAAAATATAAAATAAACATAAAATAAAGTAAAACAAAATGAAAT
>NW_015733615.1:0-341 GCF_001515625.1 Sinocyclocheilus rhinocerous
AAAAAAATGTCCCTTATGACTGGTTTTGTGCTCCAGGGTCACATTTGCCTTGATCTTTTGGCATGCAAGAGGTCTTTGTATCCTTGAAACATCCTGCAAGTTTCATAGTTTAAAACAAATCATGCATCAAAATGTAACACATCTTCAGGGTCCTCCCAGAGTCTTTCTACCATTAAACATCTCCATTCTTCATTTTCAATTATTAATCAAAGTAATGCCATTGTTGGACAGCACAGCTATAAGTGTTTTTTTTCCCCCGTTTGGACAGCTGTGGGGTTGCCCTAAAGTTAAGACAATTTTTAGGATTTTTTGTCAAGTTAGGAGGTTTCTGTAATACCCCC
>NW_015733616.1:0-341 GCF_001515625.1 Sinocyclocheilus rhinocerous
GGCTGGTTTCTCCTGTAATGAAAGCTTCTCTTTTCTTTAAACCAACTGAGGTGAGAGTCGAAGCATGTCGGGTGATATTTCTTTGTTAAATGGAAATTTATTAACAAAACCTTTTTACTTAATGCCCGATCCCCCGCCTGGCTTATTGGGTGGAGGGGGAGAAAACAACCCGGTGCATTAGCAAAGCGAAGGAAAATACGAAAATGCAATTTGGTGAAATAATCAGGGATATTCTGGAGATGCATCATATTCTCCACGCAATTAATTTCTCATCTAATTTGATCTGGGGTTGGCGGCGCGGATGAGATGAGAGGGGGAGAGGGAGCAGAATTTGCATTAAA
>NW_015733617.1:0-341 GCF_001515625.1 Sinocyclocheilus rhinocerous
AGTTAATTGATTGTTAATTTTAATGATAACTGACTACGAAAATTTACAATCAATCAAAGTCGCTACAAATGTAAACCAGTTTAAAATCTCATTATAAATCAAGTCATTCTCATTCACCAGTGCTGGTTTAACAGAAGTGCTGTTTTGATCCGATGGTCACAGGTTGTCCAGTGCGGAGGAAATACTCGGAGAGGAAATCAGTGCTGACCTTCCCCATTCAGGAGATTCTGGGTATGGAGTGTGACAACTCTGATAATAACACAGAGGACATCGTCGTGGAAGAGCAAGATCAGCTCCTCTCCAAGAAAGTGCTGCCCGACCGATCCAAGGCTGCACGCAAC
>NW_015733618.1:0-341 GCF_001515625.1 Sinocyclocheilus rhinocerous
TCTGTCAAACTGTGAACATCTATCTTCTGTAGCGGACGCTCCCAACGCTCTATTTTTGGAGACAGTATCAGCCAGACTCTTGGCACAATGTGGTCGTCATCTAAATGTGAAGAAAATCTGTGGCGGAGAATGAAAAAATATATAATTGCAGATGTGCAATTAAGGTTCAGATATGGGAAATAGTTTTGAAGGCTTGTCGTCTCTCTGCAGGAAAATGTCCTTTACGGTTTGAAATGACACTCTATATAAAGTAATGAGAACGTACATCATCTTCAAGCTCCAGGTCACTGAGGAATAAGGTCTTCACTAATCAATACACCAATAACGAGAAAGCCTTTCCT
>NW_015733619.1:0-341 GCF_001515625.1 Sinocyclocheilus rhinocerous
AAGAGTTTCTCTAATGTTGCTTATTCTGCAGAATATGTTCATATTTTTATGAATGATTGTTACTGTTCTGCTGTTTGCATATGGCCTCTGGATTTGCATATTTAGCATTACATGACTTGAGTTACAATCCTTCCTCTGCTAAAACTGTCCATCCAAGTTTGATATATAGACCTAAAGCTTTCACCATGCTTAATGCTTGGGTCAGCATCACTCATCATATTGATCCCTTGATGCATTTCATTTCAATGCATACATTTAAATATGATGATTTGAAACCTTTCTTATTATTATTAATGTTGAAACCAGTTGTGTTGCTCACATAGACTGTATAAAAACATGGA
>NW_015733620.1:0-336 GCF_001515625.1 Sinocyclocheilus rhinocerous
CACAGTCACCTCGCCGCATGCCACGGATTTGAAGATTAGCTACTCCCATATTTTCCCTTTCAGCGTTTATCTCCTACAAGACATAGTCATACTGAAAAAGGGCAAAACCACAATGAGCCACATACTTTCTCAATGCCTCGAGGCCTTTTAATTACAAAACCAATGAATAAACTGAGCTGGGGAGGGGTGAGTGTTTAAAATAAGGGGACACATTCAATATGTTGTTTGTGCTTTCTTAAAAATGTACTGTCTCATTGCATTGCTGTCATTGCAAACATTTTTTTCAGATATACAGACACACACACACACACACACACACACACACACACAGGTTTG
>NW_015733621.1:0-341 GCF_001515625.1 Sinocyclocheilus rhinocerous
AATTTATTGAGAGCGCACCTGTATATAAGATATTTTTAATGAATCCTTCTGTCTTTATTGGTTCCTGAGAGATTTCTGTCCATCATTGGTTTCTGACACCTGACTAGTATGTTTGAGCTTCAGTTTACCATATTTGAGGTGCTCTATATATTGCATGTGCACTGATCAAAGTGACTGTGTTTCTTCAGAAAGCTACTTAAACCAATCACTTAATATGGATTTATTTTAGAATGTCTTTTAGAATGGTTGAAAATCTTGTTTGATAGCTCTGGTCACTATTTACTTTTACTGTATGGAAGAATGTCTCGGTTACGTATGGTAACCCTCGTTCCCTGAAGGAG
>NW_015733622.1:0-341 GCF_001515625.1 Sinocyclocheilus rhinocerous
ACAAGAGTCCAATTAGAGTCATGTAGTGGCATTAGGGAGCTGAGCGGCTCGGAAAGCCCTCTGCAAAAAAAATAAATCATTAAACATATCTCGTCCCATGAGGTTAAGTGAGCCAGTTCAATAAATTCCACTACATACTTTTCAATCGGTTGATTCCTCTGTCAAAGACGCATGAGCTGTGTGACTGGGTTCATGTTAGCTGGTCTGGAAACACTCACAAAGCCACTGGATCCGGGTATGGCTGGTGATTCTGTAACGAAGGGAGTCGTGTCGACGAAGTTGGGGATCCAAAAGCAAGGCTTTATTCCATAGAGCGTAATCAGAACAGGCAGGGTCAAACA
>NW_015733623.1:0-341 GCF_001515625.1 Sinocyclocheilus rhinocerous
AATTCCCTACAGTTAAAATTAAGTAATCAAAGTCATTACAACAGTTTGCATGAAACTTGCTGTATGTCATTTATTTTTCTGTGCTTTGAATTCTAAAATAGTTGAACAAGTCAATAAAAATGCCTGACAACAGCCAATGAGATTTCACCAGGCTGCATTTGAAACTCAAAGGCTGAACTGTTTGGGCTTAAAGGTGGGGTAAGCAATTTTTCAAAAACGCTTTATAAAACGGATTCGGCCAACTAGCAAAACAAACTTGTAGCCAATCAACAGTAAGGGGCGGGTCTACTCATGACGTGGAGGAGAGAGCGTTCAGTGCACAGGACGGACATTAGCGAGCC
>NW_015733624.1:0-341 GCF_001515625.1 Sinocyclocheilus rhinocerous
ACACTTAAATGTGTATTTTGGATGTTTTCTTTCCACTTGTCTGAATGTAGACATGATTATGGAAGCAAAATAGACCAAAATCTCAAAAGTGATCAATGCATGAAAACAACAACGTTTCTGTCTGTAGTGTTTCGCGTTAGCATTTACATTTATGGCTGTGCGCGTTCACTACCACGATTTAACATATTACCAAATATCAGTTTTGTAATCAGGTTTTTTGTCGTAAAGGTCTTTGCACACTGAGTCCGAAATTCTTGCCCGAAATATTCACACGTTAAAAAAGAAATACGACCTCACGTTGTGTCAAACACGTTTACACACTGCATCTGAAACTTTCGTCC
>NW_015733625.1:0-341 GCF_001515625.1 Sinocyclocheilus rhinocerous
ACACACCTGAACCAGCTAATCATTGTCTTCAAGACTACTGGAAGGGCCAAGTTTGCCCATCACTGCTCTAACCATTAGGCTTATTACCATTAGATTCCCATGGGAGAACTGCCACATGCGGCTCTAAAGTCTGCTGTCTCTGAGGAACGGTGCAAATGAGGTAATGAGGACAAGCAATTTTTCTGAAGGTGACCAGTCCATAATTGCTCAGAAACGTCTTAAAGCTAATTCTCGAAATCTGGAGCGCAGCGGTCGGTGCTGAGAGCTCTTTGGTTTTTAGGGTGGTTTTTAGTTTTATTTTAGCCGATATCTTTTCCGGATTTGGACACAAACTGCATTGC
>NW_015733626.1:0-341 GCF_001515625.1 Sinocyclocheilus rhinocerous
CTTTTTTCAAGTAACTAGTAAAGTAACGCATTACTTTTCAATTTAGAAGAAAATATCTGAGTTACTTTTTCAAAAAAAGTAACACCAGTTACTTTATTCTCCCATTTATTGATTGAAAGCTCTCCTGTCCCAACTTTTCCCGACACTGCTCACTGCTTAAAGAGCTCATGTGATTTAAGTTTGTTTAAACTCTTTATTGAAATTTTTTTAAATAAACAAAACAAAAAAGAAAATACAAGGTTTCTGCAGGTCTTAAAAATATGAGATTTATACGTCTGAAAGCGGAATAAATAAGCTTCCATTGATGTATGGTTTGTTAGGAGAGGACAATATTTGAAAAT
>NW_015733627.1:0-341 GCF_001515625.1 Sinocyclocheilus rhinocerous
ATTAAAATGGAAAAAAACGGAACTTGGACAAAATTCCATGTACTTCTTAATCGTGCGATTGGATGAAAATAATAGTTGAAGCATGCCATCACATTTAGGGATAAATGTGAAATGCTTCAAAGGCACTTCAAAATGACATGAAAATCATGCATTCTGTAAAAGTTGAAATAACACAGTGGGCACAAATTATTTTAACATATAAGCCACATAAACTGGTATGCATGAATGAATGAAGGAATGAAGGAATCCTCCAAAACATTTGTTCTAGGTAAGTCACAGGTGCCAATGAATGAATGAATTAATGAATGAATCATCCAAAACATTAGTTCTAGGTAGTCACA
>NW_015733628.1:0-341 GCF_001515625.1 Sinocyclocheilus rhinocerous
AAGAAAAAAACATCGTCTTATATTCGGGTCAATACGGTATATAAAATAATTTTTACATAATAAATATTGAAATTCAGTTGAAATGTATTAAATTATTAGTTTTTTTAAATTAATTTTTAAATTGTGATATTTTACTTTTTCCTTAGATTATCATAGATTTTTTTTAATATTTTACCCTCACAATACCCAGAATTTTAATATTAAAATATGAAAATCCATCCTATAAGTATTAATAATATATTTTTTCTTATTTTAAGATTGGAAGTCTCTGAGTATAAGGGTAAAATACCAAAAATAATTTTTGGATGTAAAGTCGGCAACACCAAAGCTCCAAAAGTATC
>NW_015733629.1:0-341 GCF_001515625.1 Sinocyclocheilus rhinocerous
ACACAGACACAAACACGTGGTGATAGTTTCGGAGACAACTCGTACAGTTCACAAGTGGTTATCCTCTGCTCATAAGTGCTGTGTCTGTGATTTGTAACACTGTTTGCTTAAAGTTGTGTTTGATGAGAAATAAAAGCAGTATCTGAAGATCATTCGCATTCACTTGTGACACTAAAACACTTTCCGGTAACACTTTACAATAAGGTTCCACTAGTTAATGATAGTTAATGTATTAACTGACATGAACAAACAATGAATAATACATTTATTACAGTGTTTATTCATCTTTGTTAATGTTAGTTAAAGGGATACTCCACCCCAAAATTGTCATTAATCACTTA
>NW_015733630.1:0-341 GCF_001515625.1 Sinocyclocheilus rhinocerous
ACATAATGTAATAATATTTAGTATTTTCACATCTAGGTGGAAATTGTTTTTAATTTGTACTACTGTCTGTTCAAAATAAATGAAAAGAAGTCGAGCATAGTAGTTTTTTTTTTGTTTTTTTTCTGTTGTACCGAAATCGAACCGTAACCCCCGAACCGAGGTACGTACCGAACCGTGACATCTGTGTACAGTTCCACCCCTAGTTTACATGTGAGATATCGCTTCAGAAAACCTCCCAAAAAAGCTTTAAAAATATCCCACATTATAAAACAATTTTAAAATGAATTTATTTATTTGTTTGTTTAATGTTTTTTTGTCTTTGTATTTATTTATTGATAATG
>NW_015733631.1:0-341 GCF_001515625.1 Sinocyclocheilus rhinocerous
ACCAACCATGAAGACTTCATCGGATTTGCCAAGTGAGTTACGTTTAACACCAAATGACTCAATATAGTGCCACAATTATTTAATCCTAATCATAAAAAGGGATTAAAACGACCATAAAATCACATTTTAAACTAGATAATTAATTAAAATGAATAATAATATAAAAACAATAATTAAAATAGTAATAATAACAATGATAATATAATATTTAAGCAATAAAAAAAATTTCAATTATAACATTATTATTATTATTATTATTTTCCAAGAAATTCATGTTTCCTGGACCTCTAACATGGTTCACTGGACATCAAGTGACCCAACATAGTGCCACAATCATATTA
>NW_015733632.1:0-341 GCF_001515625.1 Sinocyclocheilus rhinocerous
ACCCACACTGAGACCCATGAGCCTTTGCTATACGCTCCTGATGAAGCAAACATACTGTCAATGATGCATAAACGTGTCCACAATAATATTATACTGAATATTTGTGTGTTATTTTGAATTATATTTATTTTTAACTTAATCGTTACGATATATATTTCAAACATCAATGTCATTGTTTTGGGGAGTCACACCGCATATTAAAATATTAGATTACAATTATATTTGAATTGAATTGAATATTTAAGAATAACTATTATGTATTAAACTTATATAAAAAAATTTAACTATAAATATTACAATTATAATAAAATGTAAAAAAAAATAATATTACATTATATAAT
>NW_015733633.1:0-341 GCF_001515625.1 Sinocyclocheilus rhinocerous
ACTAAAGGACCAGGTGCAGCAGAATAGGACCTACATTATGTGTTTACTATTCATGTGTTTTACTTTAAACCGGTATAATTCCACAATATGTGTTTTATTTCAGACACTGAAAGCTAGGTTATAAAATTACAACAAGGAATGTATCTCATGTGCGCTGATCCAACTATATTTAGCTGTCAGCTGTGACAGTGAGAATAGATAGCATCTTTGTTGTGTGGAAGAAGATAAGTTGTCAAAAGTATGAACACCAGATATGTGTAACGTTCACGATTCGCCATCACGGCTACTGGGTGAAATAGTGGTTTACTGACAACTGTTAAAATTTGTAAACAATTAAATAC
>NW_015733634.1:0-341 GCF_001515625.1 Sinocyclocheilus rhinocerous
GTCAATCCAGCCACACGAGGAAAAAGAGCTCTAGATAAAAACGCATCAAATGAATGTTAGAAGAATGATTGGCACCAGAGTAAAGGATTTCGCCAATGATGCATGGGAGCAAATTAAAAGCCAGATCCTTGTACAATTCTTTATGCTCTGCAAAGCTAGGATGACGGAATGGTCTTTAAAATGCTGAAACAATTGGATGTCGGATAATTCACAACAAGGGGCTATCACAGAGGAGTTTGTCAACGCAACCTTCGAAAGCTCCACTTCGACCTTGTTTGCATTCAGAAGTGGCTGAAACTAATCAGCACTAATATAACAGTCTTATGTGAAGGCTGAGGACG
>NW_015733635.1:0-341 GCF_001515625.1 Sinocyclocheilus rhinocerous
TGACTTTAATGTTTGAAGTGCTGATTACTGTGCTCTGTAGTGGCCAAGTGGGGAGCGTTCACTTCATTTTCCATTGCGAAGAGAGGAAACTGAGTTGTTGTGAAGTTTCAGGCGACAGTGTTTTATAGGTGGACCTCCTGGGAACAATGAGTAGGCTATTCCACAGAACAGTGGTTTTCATACTCTACTCCACTAGGGGGCGCCACAAAAAATAAAGAAGATTTTTTCAATAGTGTTTTAGAATTTTTTAACCGTATTTAAAAATAGTACAAAATGTATTTTATATAATATAAATAAAAGACCGAAATATTTTCATGAACATAAATAAAAACCAATAAAAA
>NW_015733636.1:0-341 GCF_001515625.1 Sinocyclocheilus rhinocerous
ACAGCATTTGACCACTGAATTTACAAAAATCATTTCAATTTTAAGTGTTTTCTTAACATTTCAAAATTACATCAACTACTGATGAATGCATTCATTTTTATTTGAATCACTCAGTGGCTTATTTAACAACGTATTACTATGTCTTTGGAAGGCTGTCTTTCAAACACATTAAAATGCAAGTTATTGGTTGCATATGGTTAATGGTCACATGACATGCAGGTAAACAAATATTGCATCATTTTTGGCAAGTATTTTACTTTGTTATTTAAAAATAATTTTAATTTTACATTTTTATTATTTTCATTAAACTCATTAACCCCCTGCAGTCTCTTCACAAACCC
>NW_015733637.1:0-341 GCF_001515625.1 Sinocyclocheilus rhinocerous
CAGCACCTGGGTAAAAAATATAAAAAATAACCCAATAAAATGACCTAACAAGTTGAACCCAGCTTTTGGGTTAAAAAAATAACCCAGCATTTTTTAGAGTTCAGTGTTTCCTGTCATAGCTATGCAAAGATTTGATTTAAAAAACTATTTCTTGTTATGATTTTAAAGAATGATCTTAAAGTATGAAGAGGTGCTAAAGTCTGATTTTGTGGTGGCTGTGCTTTAATTAAATTATTATAATCTTAATTCAAGTGGTGAAGGATTCTGAAAGTCTGACAGTAATCAGTGTTGAGTCCTAATGTACACTCTAAAAAATGCTGGGTTAAATACAACCCAGTGCT
>NW_015733638.1:0-341 GCF_001515625.1 Sinocyclocheilus rhinocerous
ACTCAGGCAGTCCAGCACTGACTGGGCACGCTCGTTGGTGAGTCGTGCCGTCATACTCACCGAGTCTAACTCCACACAGAGAAAAGAGAGTCTCTGCACAGGGGAGAGCTTGCTCTTTTACCAGTTGACCCGAAGCCCCAACTGGCTAAGGTGCCGGAGAAACAGGTCCCTGTGATCGCACAACTGTTCTCGCGACCGGGCCATAAAGAGCCAGTCATCGATATAGTTGAGGATCCTGACGCCCACTTCCCGTAACGGGGCAAGAGCGCCCTCCGCCACCTTCGTAAAGACGCGGGGGGACAGCCCGAAGGGGAGGACCCTGTACTGCCATGCCCGACCCT
>NW_015733639.1:0-341 GCF_001515625.1 Sinocyclocheilus rhinocerous
ACGTTTGCTTTTGCTTCTGTCGCTGATGAAAATCTGGATTTTGAATTATAGGAGCTAAATATCCCGGAGTAATTCGGTTGATGTGCTTTCTTACTTTGATGTAAGTTGTTTACTTCCACCATTAGAAACGAAAAGACCATTCTTCTGTTGCATCACCGTACACAGTTTATTTGCTCCACAAACCACCCAGAGTGCATAATGTCCAATTTAGTATCCAATACAAACACCAAAGAAAGTCTTACAAACGTTCATCACCTTTCGCGCTGTTGCGGTCAAAAACCTTTTGCCGTTCCGGGTCAGACACCTACCTACAGCAGTAGGAAGGCTATCTATATACACTG
>NW_015733640.1:0-341 GCF_001515625.1 Sinocyclocheilus rhinocerous
GGTAAATTTATTCATCGCACAGACCAGTTTTTTCTTAGCACGTGCAACATATATGTCGCACTGTACAGCCCTGCAATCATAACAGTGACTGAATACTGACAAGCCTTAAAGGACCCGCCCCTTAAAAACAACCCATTTCTAAGAGAAACCGCATACTTTCCTACTATATAGTAGGCAAAAAGCAGTAGGCGAGCGAATAAGTACCTGCACCTGGCTGGTGCACTAATTCTCGCGAGATTCGGACGTACGTATATTGAAGTTGTGTTCAAATATGCCTACTTACCTACTATATAGTATAGGAGAAAAGAGTATGTGAAAGAAAGAAGTACGTTCGAAACCGC
>NW_015733641.1:0-341 GCF_001515625.1 Sinocyclocheilus rhinocerous
GCCCGATACCGATACCAGTACCGGTGCATCCCTAATATATATATATATATATATAAACAACCATCATTTAAAGTTCTTCACATTCCCTACCCCTTACATGTTTTTTTTTATGTGGCTAATTTGATTATGATTTTAAGCTACTAATAAGTGTATAGTACTCTAAGCACCTTTTAGCACATTTAGCACTGCTGAGTTTGTCCGTCCTTGATATTAGTTACGATGGTTTGTTTTTACAAAGCAATTTTTGTAATCCTGCCTAACCTGTTCGTACACATCTGTTGTATCCCCTCTCTCTGAAAGGTGTGTGGGCTAGTCTGCGCTCTAGCAGCAGATTCATCCAG
>NW_015733642.1:0-341 GCF_001515625.1 Sinocyclocheilus rhinocerous
ATATTTCAAACGTAATAAACACTTTTCTCTCACTTCCGCTGACTGGTACGCGGAAGACGTTCAGTATAAACTGAAAGCTGAAACTTAAGTTCATTGTTCCAGTAGGATCTTTTTATGGGACCCTTGAAGACTAGGATTGGATCAAAATGTTTGATACTATTCAGGACATTTTTTTTACATACCAAATTGTATACCCTTAGTCTGCAATACATTGTTAAGGATTTTATTTAAGTCTGCAAGCATGCCATGGAGACAACTGCAGGATCTCACAGAGATTATAAATAGACCGTTATGGTTATGATTTTATTAATACGGTTGTCTGATTGATTTTATAGTCTCAA
>NW_015733643.1:0-341 GCF_001515625.1 Sinocyclocheilus rhinocerous
ATAATGTATTATAAATACGGGCTTCATAGAAAGTGTTACCAATGTTTGTCCTTCAAATCAATGTCATGTGATGCAACCATCATTTAGAAAATGATATCAAGGTCAATGCGTCAATTTTTTTGACAAGATTGTGAGACTTCTTCATAACAAGGCAAAGCTAGTGCAAGCTGTAAAATGTCATGTGGTGCGACTCTCCAAAAACTTAGATTAAATCAAAATGATTTTTACCTTGAAAAATATTTTAAATGTTTTGAAAATTATTAAGAGCAGGAAAACATGTAATTACGTTTTACTTGATGGTTACACCACATGACATTTTTGGAGTCAATAAACCAGAAGAG
>NW_015733644.1:0-340 GCF_001515625.1 Sinocyclocheilus rhinocerous
TGATAGTTAGCTACATGGACCCTTCATGAAGCATTTCAAGTAATTCTCTGTCACTCACACCCTCTTTCACTTTGACGTACTGTTATATAACTCAATGAACATTTATTGTCTGTATGATTGCAATTGTATGTCATTTGGAGAGATTGATGCCAAGTTAGATGTCAATGTTTTTTTGTTTGTTTGTTTTTTAGTATTTGGTTAAAAGTATTCCATTTCCACAGATGGACTAAAGATGCATTTTATGGGATTTCTTCAATACAATAAATTATTATTATTATTATTATTATTATTATTATTTAAGTAAAAAAAAAAAGAAAAGAAAAAATAAGGAATAATAATA
>NW_015733645.1:0-341 GCF_001515625.1 Sinocyclocheilus rhinocerous
GCTCACCAATGGATCATCTGCAGTGAATGGGTGCCGTCAGAATGTCAGCTGTTTGGACTCATTCTGACGGCACCCATTCACTGTAGAAGATTCATTGTTGAGCAAGTGATGTAATACTAAATTTAATAATTTTTATAAGAAACAAACATCACCAATAAAAAAAAAACTGCATCTTGGATGCCTGAGGGTGAGTATATTTAGAGCAAATATTCATTTTTGGGTGAACTTTCTATTAAATGTAAAATAAAATAAAAATAAATAAATAAATCCAAAACTATTAAATCCAGTTCAATTTTTTTCAGTTTGGTTTCAGACTTCTGAACCTCACTGTATACTGCATA
>NW_015733646.1:0-341 GCF_001515625.1 Sinocyclocheilus rhinocerous
ATATACTGTATATATATATAATTTTTTTTTTAGAATATTTACGCTGATTAATTTTTTCAGGATTCTCTGATGAACAGAAAGTTAAAAATAATACCCTTTTTTACTATTTTAATTTTGCAAGATTATAAATCTTTACTTTTTCTTTTGATCAATTTACTGCATCCTTGTTGAGCAAAAATATTGATTTCTTTCAAAAATGATCATTTCGTAACCAGTAAAAATGGCTTGTAAAAGTGAAGTTAGTTTTCAGAAAAGCACTAGCAGGGTTGCTGCTGGATTTTTAAGCTCAAATTTAGGACTTTTTAAGACCTGCACAAATAAAATTAATACCATATGAGCGG
>NW_015733647.1:0-341 GCF_001515625.1 Sinocyclocheilus rhinocerous
CACATTCACACACAATCAGGCAAGCAACAGGACGAACGCAGGGACGTCACTATAACCAAAGCCACCGTGCATGCTTTATGAGTTCTGCACAGGGACGCAAGCTTAACCCTTGTGGGCAAAAATGGCCAGGCTACTAAAAATCGCGGTGGCACTTTATTTTACGTACCAATTCTCACTATTAACTAGTTGCATATTACTAGCATATTGGCTGACTTATAAAGCACATATTAATGTTTTATTCTGCATGAGAATATTTTAGATCCCTTAATCCTTAAACCCCATACCTAAACCTAACTACTACCTTATTAACTATTAATAAGCAGCACATTAGGAGTTTATTG
>NW_015733648.1:0-341 GCF_001515625.1 Sinocyclocheilus rhinocerous
TTATTATTGGTGCTCAAATATTAATATTAGTGCTTATTATTATCATGATGAAAACAGTTTTTGCTGCTTAATATTTTTGCAGAAATTGATTCTTTGATGAAAATTATTTCAGGACAAATTATTTTCCAAGTTTTTAAATAATTTTCCAAGACTGCAAAGCTGCATTGGAAGTATCAATCATTCATTAATTCGTTCGTAAATAAATAAATAAAGTATATTACAGTAATGCCAATTATCATTAAGAATAAAGTAATGATCTACATGAATTGTCATGTATATAATGTCACAATGGAAAAAAATATTAATGGTCCTAAAACACATACATAGCATAGCATAGCATA
>NW_015733649.1:0-341 GCF_001515625.1 Sinocyclocheilus rhinocerous
ATCGCTCCCCCTGCTCCAGCAGGAGGAGGAGGAATTCCGGGCGGATGAGGGGATCCATAGGAAGAACACAATGGAAACAAAAACCACTGAATAAACACGGAAAACAAAAAAAGGAGGAGAGACACAGAGGTTACTGTTTTTGGTCGGTTCTTCTGTCACGATCTGCGTTGGAGAGGAAACACGCTGGAGTCACGAGGAAACGTTTAACAAACTTTAATCATGAAACACTGGAGATAATCCACAATAGGAGCTTGCGCCAACACACGTAGAGAACGAGTAGAACCAACAGAGACAGCCTGCACAGACTAGGACTTAAATACAGGGGATGATTGGGGAAACAC
>NW_015733650.1:0-341 GCF_001515625.1 Sinocyclocheilus rhinocerous
TAATTCATTTGTTGATCATCAAAGACAGAATATAGAGTGAAGAACTAGATTTTTATGTTATCTAAAAAAATGTGAATGATGCTTGCATAGGATAGGGAACCAGGAATCAGTTGATGTTTGATTCCCAGTAACGGTTCTCGAATTTGCGGAGGGATGGAACAACATACTGAAATTCTTGAACAGTTTCCAGCAATATTTATTCAACAGTGCTGCAACACAGAACCTGAACAGGAACCTTAGTGCAAAGCACACAACGTGACCAGTGTAGTCCGTTTACAGAACAGATGACTCTCATGAGTAGGGGTGTGCCATATCATACCGTCCACGATAATACCGGTATA
>NW_015733651.1:0-341 GCF_001515625.1 Sinocyclocheilus rhinocerous
ACACCAAATAATGTTCTTTTTAGCAGCATCATACGACCCCTTTAAGACCTAAATGTAAATTAATTAAGCATAGTATAACCTCTGATATGCTATTCAGGACTTTTTATGGCCTTAAACTTGATCGATCCAAACTTAAGACTTTCTAAGGACCCACAGAAACCCTGAAAACAAGTAAACTAAATTTCTTTATAATAATATGCAAATACACATTGGAGAATGATTTAAGTTCATGAACATGTACGAACACTTCATCAGTTTCATATCAAAGTGCTGAACTATTATTTAGTGTACACAACCCTTTAATCAAGCAAATATTCTTATATGCTGAAGAGAACAGAGAG
>NW_015733652.1:0-341 GCF_001515625.1 Sinocyclocheilus rhinocerous
CATTTTTAATCCTGCCCCCCCCTTATTAGATGCATGTTTTTATTGATTCCTTCTCCTCTGTTGCTCTTTATAGCGGCGCTATTATGGTAGAGAAGAATAAAAGAGTAGTGATTTAGAACATAGCGGAGCAGGACTCAATGAAGCCGGGATTGCCTAGGACACTTGGCAGCGCAGACGTGTATTTATCCACGAGCACGCTGACATAAAAATGATCAAAACGTCTCAGCTCTCTTTTTGTGATCCTGCTCATCCTCTCCTTAGTTTATCAACATCTCTGAGAATTTGGAGAAGGTAAAAGCGTGGCTGTTACTTTTATGAAAAGTGAGAATGGTACCCTGCAT
>NW_015733653.1:0-341 GCF_001515625.1 Sinocyclocheilus rhinocerous
ATTTTTTTTAATTGACAATGTCAATGATTGATACAGCCTATTGAATCAAAGAAGGTAAGTGCAAATTATTTTTCAGCACGACGCTTCAGTTTTAACAGTGAAAGAGGTAAGATGTAAGTTGCTAAACGTTTATTGTTTTTAGTAAAACGATAACATCCAGCGATGTAAATTATTCAACTTTTTGTCAAATTTTACTATATTGAATTGAAAATTCAGGCTATCATTTACATGATTCATGTAATTTGTAACACTGTTTTTTCAGTATTATTGTATTAGTATCATTATCATAGTTTATATTAATATTTTGAATTAGATTTTGCGTTTTTTTTTTTTATATGCCA
>NW_015733654.1:0-338 GCF_001515625.1 Sinocyclocheilus rhinocerous
CACTCACACACACACACACACACACACACACACTCACACACAGAGTCTTGTCCTTGCTCTCCATCTGCTGGTCCGGTCGGCTAAAGACACTCATTCTTATGCGTGACAGCAGCTGTGCGTCTCCGTCTTTGAAGGAGGTGACCTTTAGAAAGGCAGGAGTGCTGTTTGTTTGCTGTGAGAACGCATGCGCTGCTTAACTGTGTCGTCCTGTGTGTCGCAGCCGCTCTCATCCGCGGGAACCGGAACAACTGCACACAGTTCTCACACAACCTGGACTGGCTGGTCAGCAAACTCGAGAGACTGGAGTCGTCTTCAGGTATTACAGCTAAAGACGCTTT
>NW_015733655.1:0-341 GCF_001515625.1 Sinocyclocheilus rhinocerous
ATCAGGTGAAATGTCAGAGACAAGTATCAATTACAATACAAAAATAGTTCATCCAAAACTGAAAATTCTGTCATTTATTTATACTTATGTGGTTCCACACCTGTAGGACCTTCTGTCTTCTGAGGAACACACACACACACACACACACAAATTCTACAGAAAAAAAAAACCTATGTCTTACATGGCATCTGTGGAACAGCATGAGTATAAGTAAACAACAATTCAGGTGAACAATTTGTTTTCAGCGATAGTTCACCCCAAAATAAAACTTATGTTATCATTTACTCACCCTTGTGTTGTTCTCATGCCGTATGCCCTTCTTTCTTTTTTGGACCCCATTT
>NW_015733656.1:0-341 GCF_001515625.1 Sinocyclocheilus rhinocerous
GCTCTTACATAATGGCCATATGTAAAAAGACTTTTTTTTTAAATGATGATGCTAAATACAAATAGTTTTTATTTGTAGTTAATTGTCACTTTTTAAGTTACTGTACATTGCTCACTTCTTTGAAAACTTGGCGGAAATTTTAAATATTGTTGTATTTGCATCGTTATACCACTAGATAAAGTGTCATAACTAATATAGACAATCTTGCAGCATGCTAACAACCATTTAAAGTATCTTTAAAATATAAATCCTTCCAAAAATGTACCAGTTTTTCTGTTTTTCAAGTTTTTCCCCTTAAAACAAATACTGTGTCTTCCTGACAGAAAAAAAAAATATATATA
>NW_015733657.1:0-341 GCF_001515625.1 Sinocyclocheilus rhinocerous
TAAATTACCTTTAACAGAGTCTCCAAACCTAAACAACAACAACAAAAATTCTAAATTTAACCATTTTATATTGATACAAAATACAAAAATATTTCTTTTTTTTGTTGTTCCCCCACACAGCTTGTTGCAGTGCATTCTGGGATCTGGGATGAGATCCTGCATCAAAATTCAGCTAAATTTAGAAATCTTAGGGGGGAGCGTAATTGCAGCCTATATAGTATACTGAAAAATGGCTTACTTTCACTCTGAAATTGCCATTAAATTTCACAAATATGATTTTATAATAGTAACAATAATTGAAGTAGCAATTTTTAAATAAACTTTATAAAATGAATCTATCT
>NW_015733658.1:0-341 GCF_001515625.1 Sinocyclocheilus rhinocerous
ATTTTGATGACATTTCTTCCCCACTATGTGTAATGGCAGTAAGAAGAGAGAGAGCTCTCAAAACTCATCAGATGATCGCTGTAGCTTGCCCATCACTGATCATAAATCACAAATATATAAAAAAATCAAAATGATTCTATAAATATATTAATTATATATAATAGTTATATAATATAATTAGAGTGCCTTGAACTTATTAAGTGATGGACGATGTTTTATTTTGTTCCCTTCTGAGGGAACTTCGAACTGCGTCCTCTAGAGGTTGCTATGGGGAACTCCTTCAGCGTGACCAGTGCCTGAAGCATACATCTAAACACGACAATAACATTGGCTGGCGACAG
>NW_015733659.1:0-341 GCF_001515625.1 Sinocyclocheilus rhinocerous
ATGGGTGAGCAATTTAATTATTCATTGAATCGATTAGTTCTAAAACACTGATTAATTCAGGAAAGAAACAAGTTGCTGAAACTATTTGATCATTGATGCTCATACAAATTCCTCATAAAAAAAAAAAACCGTTGAGAATCTGTTTTCTGCTTGACAAACGGTTTACGTTACTGCCCACTTATATGGTTTTAAAGCTTGTTATTTTTGTCCTTGAAACAACTTAAAATGCACATATGTAAAAAATACAAAATACAAAATATATCCTCAATTCTTGGACCTTGGAATTTATAAAACCCTGCGTATGGCCCTGCCTGCAGGTGTAACATTTACTAACTATTGAA
>NW_015733660.1:0-341 GCF_001515625.1 Sinocyclocheilus rhinocerous
ATTTGGGAGGGAACCTTTGACTCCACACTGATCGACTCTATCTACAAACAACAGAATCTCACCATAGCAACCACTGTCTTCGCTTTGGGAAAGTAAGCCTTCATGATACCTCTTTTCTTGTATTAATAATTCTCATTTGTTTCCCCTCCTCTGTTTTTCCTGGTTTCTGGAAATAGTAATGATTAAACGATAAATTAACCATAATATATCTCCCTGTCTTTGTTTTCTCTGTTTGTTAGATACACGCGTTTTGTCAAAGATTTTCTGGAGTCAGCAGAGCAGCATTACTTTGTTGGATTTCGAGTGCATTACTACTTGTTTACAGATCAACCAGAATCAGT
>NW_015733661.1:0-341 GCF_001515625.1 Sinocyclocheilus rhinocerous
ATGGTGGGAGGACGGAGATTTGCAGGGAGAACCACGAGAATACAGAATGGCTGTACATCTCTTCGGCGCTGCTTCCTCTCCTGGATGCGCCAACTTTGGCATCAAATACTTGGCAGAACAATACAAGTTTGAGTATCCATCAGCTTCATCATTCATCAAGAAGAACTTCTACGTAGATGATGGCTTGATCTCAGTCCCTTCGATTCAGAAAGCTAAAGAGCTAATCATTGAAGCCCAAGCATTGTGCAAGCATGGAGGTTTACACCTTCATAAATTCAATTCAAATGAAGAGGAAGTCTTACATTGTGTAGATCCTTCAGAATGGGCAATACCCACCAAAC
>NW_015733662.1:0-341 GCF_001515625.1 Sinocyclocheilus rhinocerous
AGTCAGCAACTTCTATTGATTAAAAACTAACCTTCCAGTTTCTCCACTGCGCTTGCGGTGAGCAATAGAATTTAAACGAGCCGTACGCTAGAGCCTTCCACGCCGATGTCTGGGACATTTCCAACCGGAGTGAAGCCACTCAATCTCACATATCATTTCATTCCTCTTAACTACATTAGATCATCTACCAGATTAACCTGCTGGAGCATTATATGAAGCCTAGATGATATAATAAACTATTAATGTATTCATTAATATTGCACATTATTATGTTATATAAATATATATATATATATTCAAAACTAACCACAGTTATATAGATATAATATGTGATATTTATG
>NW_015733663.1:0-341 GCF_001515625.1 Sinocyclocheilus rhinocerous
CATTTCACTTTGGATTAGTGGCGAGGATGGTGTTTGACATCTGAGGTCAGTGCAGTCAATGATAACCTGTGTCCGGGAAATCACTGAACTCTTCAGGGAGGTTCAATTTAACTTCAGCCACACGTGGAAACGGTGTGCTAGGTTTCTCTCCTTCAAACCAACTGACAGATACATGAGGAAAAGAAAAAAGTAATCGATTGGCTGCAGCAGCTGTCTCTGTAAAGGTAAAAACATGCGTGAAAGGTAAGTTTGTATTCACCTAGGCAGCACAGTAAGATTCCTACTGTATTGCAAGCGTTTTGCACCTAACTGTAAATGTTCTGATTAGGTGTTTATCTGTC
>NW_015733664.1:0-341 GCF_001515625.1 Sinocyclocheilus rhinocerous
ATTTGTGAAATTTACTAGCAATTTCTGAGTGAAAATTATTTCAAACTAAATCCTACACCAACTTTTATGATTTCTCCCAATTAATTGTTATACATGTCCGATTCATCCTCCTCTTCCTCATACCGCCTCTGCTACATCACAAGCAGTTCCGGAAAGGCTGAAGACAGCCACGATGCATTTCTGAGATTTATGACGCCCCTGTCCCCTCCTCCCACGGAAGCCATTTTCTGCTCTCTATGGGACGAGATTTGCTGTCTGTGATGGAGTAGTCACATTGCAGGACACACAGCCAGTGCAGAGTTTTCCCTGGCAGTGATCCCCCCCCCCCCGTGCACTTCCCC
>NW_015733665.1:0-341 GCF_001515625.1 Sinocyclocheilus rhinocerous
AGATAGATCAAGAGAGAGATAGACAGACAGATAGACAGATAGATATATAGATAGATAGATAGATACATACTGTACATACATACATAGAACGATAGATAGAACAATAGAGAGATAGACTGGTAAACATGGTCATTTTCACACGTTACATAAGGACTCCAAAGCTACATCCTCACAGGAATTACATCTGTAAAGCATAACAAATTTCAGGATAATTTAGACATTTTACAGCTCAAATAAAACTCAAACAAATGATTATAAGTGCTTTAACAAAAATACAAGCTGTGCATTTTGGCTTCTAAACCCTCTGGTAGACGAACACCATACACTTCAGTCTGTATGCA
>NW_015733666.1:0-341 GCF_001515625.1 Sinocyclocheilus rhinocerous
AGGCATCGCGGGTGTGAGAGTGACAGAAATCAAGATTAATCCGAACAGGATTGATTGATTTAATGTATTTAGTCTTCAAGAGGGAAGCAGTGACTACTTCATCCAGCCGACCGCTGGTTAATGTTAGTTGTTCTCACAATAGTCTGCGATGGGCGGGAAGTGATGAGTCATCGGTCAGTTATTTGAAACTACAAAACGAGCTTGTAACTGTCATTTAGTAGTGAAGTTACAAGACTGTGAGTGCTGTAGACTTAGTTTATCAACGTGAATAACAGTGATCCAGAGGAGCTGCTGGACTCGACGCCCAGGTAGCGCTCTGAGCCGCCGAGGGGTTCAGGGTT
>NW_015733667.1:0-341 GCF_001515625.1 Sinocyclocheilus rhinocerous
AGTAAGCCCGCCCCTGAGAAATTGAATCTTGTTATTTAAATGATCATTTAACACACAAACAAACAAATACATGCATACATACATACATACATACATACAAGAACTTAAAAAACCCTGAAAGTGAACTGAAATACATTTTCATGACTCCAAAATCAACCAAAATAAAATAAAAGTGGCCACAAATTGATTTTAGTTTAAGTTTTATTGTACAGGTTTCAAATTTCGTAAACCATATTTGTTAAATAAGAAATCGCCAATTAACAACCCTAGCAATCCCTGAGAAATGTAATGTTGCTAATTGAAAGTGAACTGAAATTTTCATGACTCCAAAACCAACTAAA
>NW_015733668.1:0-341 GCF_001515625.1 Sinocyclocheilus rhinocerous
TTATGCCGATGCACTGAGCGAATCGGGGAATCTTCCCATCCCTAGCTGGAATGATTGTAGTGATCGATCTCTTCCATGACATGATGGACACACACTGATTTCACTCTTTACTTCACTTAAACACACACGTACAGAGATATGATTTGATGCTAAATGATTTTATTAAGATCAATAAATAAACAGGGCAGGGGGATAAAAACATTCATATAATAAATTAATTAAAATCAAGGTAATGTTGGGGGAAAGGAGGGGTAATAAATTAAGTCATGAGCGGAAGGGGGGTTAAAACAGAATAAAAAAAATGTTAAAATCCATTGATTAAAAACACTCAGGAGGGGGAG
>NW_015733669.1:0-341 GCF_001515625.1 Sinocyclocheilus rhinocerous
ACACACACACACACACACATATATATATATATATATATACACAAATGCAATTCAGAAATGCATTAACTTGAATACGCCTCTTCTAAGATAAGCATGTTTTTATATATAGATCATGAGTGTCATGGGTTTCCATGTTTTATGGGGATATTCCATTGATGTAATTGTTTTTATACTGTACAAACTGTATAGTGTATCTCCTAAACCCTACCCTTAAACATAACATTATAAGGATAAATGAATAAATTATCATTTAATATGATTTATAAGCTGTTTACCTCATGGGGACCAAAAATATCCCCATAAGATCTAATATTTCAGGTATTGATATCCTTGTGTATTGA
>NW_015733670.1:0-341 GCF_001515625.1 Sinocyclocheilus rhinocerous
AGCTTTCAGTCTGTCACCGTGATGCAAACATGAAATATCAGACATGCAGTAGTTACAGGTTTTTTATTCGCTTGCGCTGCTTTTCCATAGTTTGTTCTGTGTAAACATGGACGTGTTTGACTGCTGCGCTCGCGTCTCTTGCATGAAACGGTATTCTAGAAACACTGCGCTCAAGTTAAGAGAAGTTCACTCGTCTTCTTGCATGTGTTTGCTCTTCCTCTGCCGCGTCACATCTTTATCAACACAAAAGCTCATTCTGTGTGAATGGTGTCTAGTGATACGAGCGCGTCACTCGAGCGGTTAATCATTCTGTTCTCTTCACTCTCATCATTGGCATATTG
>NW_015733671.1:0-341 GCF_001515625.1 Sinocyclocheilus rhinocerous
CATCCTTCTCGCATCCGCCGTGTCCCGTCCCGCGCCCGCTCGCATCCGCCGGGCACTTTTGAGGAAGGGGTTTTATGTTTTTGATGGTGACTGATACGTTGCGCACTGATCGCTGGTGTTTTGCGTGTCTTGACGGTTTATTTGCGTTGTAAAGCGTTATTTTCTCCGTTCTGGATCCTCGCATCAACATCCGGGTCCCGGGTCCCACACCCTCCTCCTCCTCCTCATCATCATCAACCCTCCCTCCCAAACACACTCCCCCACTGCACCTCGCGCCACAGATCTGTCTGTCCCTCACAAAAGAGTACGATACAGTCATGCTTTCAGATGGTGGAATGATA
>NW_015733672.1:0-340 GCF_001515625.1 Sinocyclocheilus rhinocerous
ACTTTTCCACGACATTCTAATTTATTGAGATGCACCTGTATTGGAATGGTAAGAATAATAATTTACTTAAACACAATTCCAAGAAATTCATATAACTGTCATTTTCAGTAGCTAAAAGTAGTTTGCATTGGATTTGGGTTTGTAATTAAAAAATATAATTTATTATTAAGTATGAAATCTTAAGTATTATTTTAGGTCATGTTAAATGTGTTATTTAATTTTATTTAAAATATGTATTTATTTATTAAATATATGCTTTATAAATAATTATTTTATTATTTAGATTATTTATATATTTTGTTTCATATTTAGTTTTATTTTAGGAGAAACAGTGAGAAAA
>NW_015733673.1:0-341 GCF_001515625.1 Sinocyclocheilus rhinocerous
ATTGGAGAAAACAGGTTTGCCACCATCATTTAGACCATATTTCTCGATGCTATCACTAGACAGTTCCATGAAAGCCAGCATGACACAGGCAGAAAAAAATTAATAAATAAAATGCCCATGTCTATTGAAGCCATGTATATGTTAGTAGTGTAGCTTATACAGTAGTGAATATACACATTTAAAACTGAGCCTTCAGAGTCAGTCAACAAAGCTTTATCAGCATGACTAAGCATTTAGTATATTGCCAAAGCATAATAAAAGAAAAAGACATTGCAAGTACAATAAAATAAAAAATAAAATAAAAATTAACTTTTGTGGTTCATCTCATCACATTTATTTAG
>NW_015733674.1:0-341 GCF_001515625.1 Sinocyclocheilus rhinocerous
AATCAACATGAGGAAGAAACTGGGTCACAGGGGCAAAAACACACATAATAGTCCATAATCCTGACACCTCCATGCTGAACGTGACTGAATTTGAAAGCAGAAGTAAAAGCATAAAACCAGCACTCATACGCAAGTCATTTGCATGCTTTCCTCAGTGTCAGCAACTGTATGCAATTGCAGATTGCACGCTTCCCACCCGAACTGCCCCGCCCCCAATGTAACTTCAGCAGATGCTGACCCCCCAAGAAATATACCCCTCCTCCCAAAGTATTTTTTAGATTACACTTTATTTTAAGGTGTCATTGTTAAAGTGTAATTATACATTTAAGTACTGAGTAATA
>NW_015733675.1:0-341 GCF_001515625.1 Sinocyclocheilus rhinocerous
AGCCAAATGGTGTATGCAGTCGCTTACTAATTGATAAGCAATTTCATTTATTCTTAATTACTGGGGGGCCCATTTTCTGGCAGTCACGATTACACGTCCAAGCGCACTTATCCGTCCGGGGCTGATGCATGTACTGTATTAAGCCATCTTCCTCTTCCTCCCGCTGCACTTTTGAAGGCGTCCAGCCCCCATAACTCAAACACAGCGCTGCAGAGTTTCATCCGCGCGAACGCAGCGTGAATGCGGCAGCAATGAGGAAAACCCACATCATTATCTGAGGCAGAGGAAACAGCCGGTCATCGCTCCCTCCGAAGGTCCAGTCGCGCAGATGCGAGGGCCGA
>NW_015733676.1:0-341 GCF_001515625.1 Sinocyclocheilus rhinocerous
CATTGAAACAAGAGCGTATCATTCGCAGGAATGGCCTCTTGTACATGAGGAGCGCGTCACCCCTCTCGAGTTTGAGTACAGCATTTTAGAAGTAATGTAAAAGGTGTGTGTGTGTGTGTGTCGGGGCCGATCACAAGACGATAGGAACCTTGTGCTCAGTTTGACATTCACAGGCAGATCAAGAGGGGCCGATCAGGGGCCCCGACACACAGAGGGACATCTAAAGCTATTTTCATATTTCAAACATGTTGAGCAAAATTGAGAAAAAACAAGAATGACAGCATATATACACTTAATTTTGTGGTATATACACATATATACAATATATATATACATAAATA
>NW_015733677.1:0-341 GCF_001515625.1 Sinocyclocheilus rhinocerous
AGCTGTGGCTTTACGTAAACTGAAAAGTTCCACCCATCGAGAATAGTAGTCCACAAAAACTAGCAAAAAGACATTCCCTGAAGAACTCCTGGGAAATGGACCCATTAAGTCTACTCCAAGCATCTCCCATGGCCGTTGTACAATGGTTTGTTGCAGAAAACCAGGCAGTTTTCGGCATTCTGGCTTGTAGAGCTGGCAAATATGACAATTCTGCACAAACTCTTTGACATTTTGATTTAGATTTGGCCAATACACCAAAGCTTGAAGTCTCTTGCAGGTTTTGAACTGGCCGAGATGACCAGCAAGAGGATCTTCGTGAAGAGACTGGAGTAATTGCGATC
>NW_015733678.1:0-341 GCF_001515625.1 Sinocyclocheilus rhinocerous
CATGTGAATATTTTCTCTTGCATCTGAACCCACACAAGAATCATGCCGTATTCCGTCAGCAGAGAACTAATCATTCCTTTATTTGGAAAAGAACTGGAATAACATCAGACTAAATAGAACAGTAGTTTAGGGACCTTGGTTTTTAGAAAATGTCAGTTTTCGAGGACAGTAGCTGGCACGACTGTCTATTTACTGTTAATGAAATGACTACTTCATAATAACACGTATCAAATCAGTGTAACATATGTAGCACTTTAATTCAAAAGGAGAAAACCATCAGAACTGACTTTAAAAAACATTTACAGTGGTGTGAAAAAGTTTTTGCCCCCTTCCTGTTTTTT
>NW_015733679.1:0-341 GCF_001515625.1 Sinocyclocheilus rhinocerous
CAGCGCAGGGATTTTGTCCTTCTACAGCGTCTCAGACACAATGAGTCCCATCCACAGAGTCCAGACCACATTCACTCAGCCGCTCTATGCCATGTTTGGACCTTATACGTACTCAAGGCTGAAACTGTGTCGTCTTTATTTTTATTAGTAAAAAATACCACTAGTGAATGTGTAATAATCACAGATATATTAAGAGTAAAATGTCTCATTAAATCAATATAATAATGGCTGTGTAAGAGCTGATAATGAATGTAGAAATTTGATGTAACTCCTGTTTGACTGTCAAAAGTAGCTTTTAAATCTCCCAGTAAACTATTTTGAATAATACAGTGGTAAGGATA
>NW_015733680.1:0-341 GCF_001515625.1 Sinocyclocheilus rhinocerous
GAAAAAAGCACAGTTACTTCGATATAGAGAGGAAAAAGTGTCTGGGTCAAGGTCACTGCTAGATTATTCATTAGCTCAAAAAACAAGATTTCAGGCTAATAGCTTTCAGTGGTTATTAAATCTTTGATTGTTAAAATGTGACTAAATACCTTTGCAGTAAGACAATCAGACGTAAAGATAGAATTTTGCAAAAAATGTTACAGCTAGGACAGCATTCAAATGCATGCGAGGACACAGAGAGTTTGCTAATTAAAGGGACCTAAATGCAAATTCAAGATCTACATCTCTTGCATTAAACAGATAATTATATATCCACTTACAGCTGTATATGAAAAAAAAAA
>NW_015733681.1:0-341 GCF_001515625.1 Sinocyclocheilus rhinocerous
AAGGATGTTTACCTGATCTTTGGTGAGTTTGATATCGCTGTTCACGCACTCTGTGCTGATGAGACTCTTCACCTCTCTGGGATTGAGTGGGTCCAGGTGCAGCGTGGGCCACAATCTAAATAGCATAATATGTTTTGTGCTTGTCTACCTGTGTATAATATTACATTAAACGCATAATATCTGAACTGAAATGAGCTATAATGTGTGTTTGTGCATCACAAACCTCCATGCCTGTGGGCAGGTCTCCACATTAACTGACACCAGGACTCTCACATTAGCAGGAAGAGGATCAATCAGCCACTTCATGTGCCGCTCAGCATTCTGGGGAATACAAAAATAAC
>NW_015733682.1:0-341 GCF_001515625.1 Sinocyclocheilus rhinocerous
CAGGTCATAAAAATTAATATGAAAGCAGCAGCTTTGCTTGGATAGGCATGTGAGGGAGAGAGAGAGCGCGCGCGTGAGCTCAGAGGAAAGAAAGGAGAGGCCGGGGAGGGAGGGAGGGATGGATGGATGGATGCCGGAGCAACTCAAAACACCTCAAAGTGACAGAACGAAGACAATACGAGGAATTTAGCGTGAGACGTACCTGCGGGGCAGGCAGGCACACCCGCCGCATGCCCTCGGAGCTCGGGTGCAGCGCAGGGTGCATGGAGAAGTGCTGCTTGCCGTTCATGGCCATCATCTTCGTTGCGCACCTTGCAGGTGAGTGGACCTGACATGGAGGC
>NW_015733683.1:0-341 GCF_001515625.1 Sinocyclocheilus rhinocerous
AACCATAGCGACAGTGACCAAAGTAATATCAAAGATGGTGACGTCCATAAAACTGACACGACAATTCAATCGAGCCGCAAGTTCATCCATCAAGTCTTCATTAACTGACAGCAGCTTTTATTTGGGTGGAGAACAGAGCATTTGAGTCGCACTGACTGACTGGATATGAAACTTTCAGATGACACACAGCAGAGCTCATTTCACCATCACTGTAAGTTACCGAAACCACACATGAAGAAAACACGCAACACATGGTAGACACACATTTGTGCAGCAGAGCGGCTCTCTCGCGCTGAATGACGTGACAGACAACTAGTTGTCCAGTCCTGTTCCGTTCACAC
>NW_015733684.1:0-341 GCF_001515625.1 Sinocyclocheilus rhinocerous
GCGATTTGCTGTGACAAAGCTACCAAAGGTCACTCATTTTCAGTGAGATTTGGCCATTTAAGGAGATGGAGACCCCTGGACCAATGCACATTAAACCGCCAATTCTGATAAAGTCTGTACATTTGTGTTTTTTTCCAGTCCAACAAGACTGCATTTTGTCCACACTGTGTTTTCTTGAAACCGTTTTGTGGTCGTAATTTAGATGATCACAGTCAATGTGCATGTAAATTCGACAATCGTCGGCAAAACAGTGGTCCTGCCCCAAATTCAGACCATTGGTTGAATAGATTATTCAATCCATGATTGGCTTGCTTAAAGTCGTCTCTGCACATTAAACTGTA
>NW_015733686.1:0-341 GCF_001515625.1 Sinocyclocheilus rhinocerous
CCTATTAATTTGTTCCACCACTAGGCAGGACCAACCTACGGTCGTAAGTTGATGACCGTTTTTTTGGCAGCAAAGGGAATTCGAGCCGCAGAAAGTCGGGTTGGACGAGCCCTCCGGACAATACATCAACCATACCATGAAATGCGATGTAGTGTAAGGCAGTTTATTATTATTATTTATTATTGTTATTATTAGTAATCCTTATTAGTCTGTATCCATCAAAACAACAGTGAAAAGTCCCAGGCATGTTATTTAAACAGTATTATTAATACACACACCACCAAATTACTGCTACTGCAAACATTTGCTCTTGTAACCTGTACATTTGGCATTACATCTGT
>NW_015733687.1:0-341 GCF_001515625.1 Sinocyclocheilus rhinocerous
CCTCTCCCTCTCAGCTAAATGTCTTTCCTGCTCAGCTTCCTGCTGAGCTTTATTGGCCCTTTCTCTCTGCTCTTCAGCGACCAGAGCTCTGCGTCTGGAGTTCACCTCCCTATAGAGAGAGAGGATGACATTGACAGACAGCATCATGAACTATTTAGCTTTTATTGCATTATAATGGCCTGAATGCTGCCACGCCAGGATCCATTCACAATGATAGATCCATTCACAATGATACCAAAGATAGGTGGCATTACTGAAGGCTTTCGAGCTTACTTTTCCATTATCTTCACATTCTCCTCAGTCAGCTCCTTCAGTTTGTGTCGTAACGTGTTCCTCTCATC
>NW_015733688.1:0-341 GCF_001515625.1 Sinocyclocheilus rhinocerous
ATCCTGTTTTCCAGGTCCGTACTCTGTAAAAACTGTTTCCTACTGAAGTGTATGTGATGATGTGAAACTGTGATGAGTTGGTTACGGAATATTTGATGTGTGGAACAGAGTTGAAGAGCCGCGTTTATAATCGCGGGAAAAGGTTCTGTAACAATGGCGCTAGCAGCTATATAGCAGATGTATATTGAGGCTGAATGTGTAAAATTGGTGTATTAGTATCCCCACTCCCTGGTAATGCTTTGTTTCGTGTTTCAGGGTATCCTGACAGGTTATAATTTATAATAAATGTTAAACGAAGAGGGGTATATTGTTTAAAACTTAAAAGGGAGTTATCACTGAAG
>NW_015733689.1:0-341 GCF_001515625.1 Sinocyclocheilus rhinocerous
CCATGGCACCCCGAACTGCCTGATCCGCCATGGCCTCCTTATCTGCCTACTCAGCCATGGCCTCCTAGTCTGTCTGCTCCGCCATGGCGCCCCGAACTGCCTGATCCGCCATAGCTCCCCGAGCTGCCTGTTCCGCCATGGCTCCTCGAGCTGCCTGATCCACCATGGGTCCTGGAAAGGGTACCGCCCTGGAGGCCGTCCGTCTGTCCTTGGAAGCCTGTCCTGAGAGGCCTCCAGAGTGCCCACGCCCCTCCCCGTTGGTTGTTATGAGGCACCATGTCCTGGTTTTTCCCCCTTGTTCCTCCTATGCCCTTATTTGGTCCTTCCCGTTCCTGTCCTTA
>NW_015733690.1:0-341 GCF_001515625.1 Sinocyclocheilus rhinocerous
CCACGTGTTCCATCGATATACTGTAAGCGGAATGTACAATGCATTTGCTAGTAAATAACCGCAGCACGAGAGTATCTTTATGTCAACAGGCAGATTAACAGAACCACAACACTGCTGTGTGAAAGGAACCGGACCGGACAACATTCTGTAATGTCATACAGTGAGAGTTCAGTAACTTGCTTGGATGTCATCTGTGTGTCATCTGTGTTCCATAAATAGTGCTGCTTCAAAATCTCAATTTTAAATCTGGGGATAGAAAAATAGGAATTGTCCTATTGCTTAAATGTGATCATTATACTTTATACGGCTGTGATTTAACTAATTAAACGTGAGCATGTCAT
>NW_015733691.1:0-341 GCF_001515625.1 Sinocyclocheilus rhinocerous
CCTGTTACTTTCGTTCTCTCTCTCTCTCTCTCTCTCCTTACCTCGGTGTGCCAGGGATCTTGTTCTCAGCTCTCCCCACAACCTGCTCACCCACCAAACCCCAGGCCTCCGCCCCCTGCCCTGATTTGTGTGCAGAAGAAGTGTCTGTTATTAGAGAGAGCAGGTAGGACCCTGTCTTCTCATTACCAGCCGCTCAAGGGGGATTATTATGTCTGCTGTGGCTGGCAGAGAGAGAGCGTGAGAGATTCCACCACCTGACGGGCTGTTTGATGTTCTGCAGCTGCAATAACGTCCCCTTTTCATGGCGCAGTTAACACTAACAGGTCTGCGCCATCTGAGAG
>NW_015733692.1:0-340 GCF_001515625.1 Sinocyclocheilus rhinocerous
TGACCTCACCTGAGACAGAGGCGGCTCATACAGGTCTAACTGCAGCCGCTGCACCACGTCAGGGAAATCAGCTGCGTGGAAACAGATCACGTCTTTGGTTATGCGTGGAGGCTCAGCACTGCGAGGGAACACAAATATACACAATCGAGATCACCAGCTCACGCCAACAAACCACAGCAGACAGGATACGTGATGCATAAAGCTTCCAGAAGAATCATAGCTGTGTGTCGGCTGAAGTGTGTGTGTGTGTGTGAGTGTATGTGTGTGCCTGTAAGTGAGTGTGTGTGTGTGTGTGTGTGCCTGTAAGTGAGTGTGTGTGTGTGTGTGTGTGTGAGTGTGC
>NW_015733693.1:0-341 GCF_001515625.1 Sinocyclocheilus rhinocerous
TTACTGTGGGTAAATTAAGTAGTAAGTAAATTCAGTCTGAAGAGATTGTTTTCTGCAGTGCTAGAATATAGTGTTTTGCTGAATTTATAAGCTGTTCAAAACCGCTGAAATATGTGACTTATGATTATGATTGGGAACTGACATTAGACAATTCGACAGGCAGTCAATCACAGCTGTAAGGATTTTCTGCTCACTGTTTGTACGTCACCATGACGATGAGAATAGCAGGGATGCAGCACAGAATGATGATGATGGCCAGCGCCAGCAGAGCCCCCTCTGTGTAGCCCACCGCCTGGGCAGCCTTCTTCACACTCGCCACGATGTCAGGAGAACGGATCTCC
>NW_015733694.1:0-341 GCF_001515625.1 Sinocyclocheilus rhinocerous
CTCAGGCATCCAAGTACCAGAAATAGAGTGCCCGCTAACTGCAGAAGCAGAAGGGGAACTTACGGTTGCGATAGATCCGATGGGACCATCAGATTGTTTTGGCAGTGACATTTATATTTCAGTCGTAGGCTATGTCCAACAGCATTTCTCTGTTTATATGTAAAGAATGTGAGTTAAAAAAAGGTATCAAAATCTGGTATTTCATAAAACTACACCTTTAACATCTGCATGTCTGTTAAATTAAACAATTCAGACGTGGTTTAAAAGATACAAAAGTTTGGTCACTGCTGCAAGATCGTCCAGATGTTGTCCCTTTGCTCTTCCCCAGAAACTTTTTGTTC
>NW_015733695.1:0-341 GCF_001515625.1 Sinocyclocheilus rhinocerous
AGATAGAACCATATTATATAGTGACACACTCATTATTTAAAGCAAGGCTATAGTTTTAATGAAATTCAAGTGTATGTGAGAATATGAGATCAAGATGGTACAGCTGTGCTCATATGTTAACATTTGACTGGCAGAATCTGCAAAATATTTTGTATTATTTAGCATTGCGTTTTTCCTGTGCTGGAGAATCTACATAACTGATATTTAAGCATATCCCAAAAGACATCTGTTGCCTCCTTTTATGATAGTTGTGTATGAGGGCCTTAGTTGTCCTGAGCAGCAAAGCTGGACCTCAGCATCACTGAGCCAGTGCGGTTGAGAGCTCAAACATGCAGAGCACA
>NW_015733696.1:0-341 GCF_001515625.1 Sinocyclocheilus rhinocerous
TTCTTCCGAATATCCATAGTTCCCAAGTTTTTTGACCGGTTTGGTTGGACTACAAGGCAGGACAGTTTCAAATTAGCCTTTTCGTTCTTTCGACATCAACTTCGACTTGGTCTCTAACAAACTTGGTGCGTCTAAAGAGACGTCTTGAAACGCACACCAACCTTGTTCTTCAATAAGTTATCTGTGTTATGTACAAAACGTAAATAGAAAGAAGGGAACGGGTAATAAATATGTAGTTTTACAGCTTGAAACCCCTAATGCTAGAGCCCCATTGAGTCTGAGTGAACAGAAAAGCGGAGAGAGCAGAGAGAGGCTTCAAATCACTCTCTCTCAATCTCTCT
>NW_015733697.1:0-341 GCF_001515625.1 Sinocyclocheilus rhinocerous
CTCTGCTAAATATATTCACATCTGCACATATACAGTAGTACTTTCTTTTCCAAATGTATTTAGCAAAAAATAATTTAAACTGACTGGTGTCGCCTAGCACTTCTTATCAAGCCTAAATTGCTCTTGCTGTAAAATACCAGTTTGTCCCTATAAAGTACATTCAACTAATTGGGTTATTTGACCAACCAACACTGAAAAATTAATTTCATGATTTGTTTCAACTGGATTAATTCTCAAAAACGGTCAAATGTAGCCTGAAACTTGTCCAGAACTCAATAAATTGGGGTTGATAATTCGGTGTGTGATGATGTGTGTAGCAGGCAGTTGGATATTGGGGACAA
>NW_015733698.1:0-341 GCF_001515625.1 Sinocyclocheilus rhinocerous
GGAGTAATGGTGCTGAAAATTCAGCTTTGCATCACAGGAATAAATAACATTTTGAAATATATTAAAATAGACAACGGATATTTTAAATTGTTATAATATTTTGCAATATTACTGCTTTTACTATATTTTCAATTAAATAAATGCAGCCTTAGTTGAGCGTAAGATACATCTTTAAAAAAAAAATCTTACCAGCCTAAAACTTTTGAACAGTAGTGTGCTAACAATTAACACAACTTTACAATACATATTCATCTTTGTTAATTATTTAACACTATTGCATTTGTAACGATCGGACATATCGGCCGAATTACATGGATTTAAAATGGGGTCAGATTAAACTG
>NW_015733699.1:0-341 GCF_001515625.1 Sinocyclocheilus rhinocerous
CACTCACACACTCTCATGCTCTCACTCACTCACACACTCACACGCTCTCACACTCATACACACTCACACGCTCTCGCACTCACACTCACGCTCTCACACTCACTCGCACTCACTCACACAAACACTCTCTCACACTCACGCACTCACACTTACACACACTTACACACTCACTCACTTACACTTACACTTACACACTCACTCTCACTCACACTCGCGCACACACACACACACACACACTCTCACACTTACACTCACTCACGCACACTCACACTCACTCACGCACTCACTCACTCACTCACGCACACACTCTCACGCTCACATTCTCATGCTCTCACACTCAC
>NW_015733700.1:0-341 GCF_001515625.1 Sinocyclocheilus rhinocerous
TAAATATGTAGGTTTCATAAATTTGGCACGTTTTTAAGCAACCATGAGTTATGAAGTCAAAAGAATTAAACTATTAATTCCAATGGGGTTAATACAGGTAATTCTCAGATTATATGCTTTTTATAAATTTCATGCAATAATATATTCAAATAAGATTTCTCATTAATATTGAAAAAAATATACATACATTTTCCATCATAGTTTTTGTTGTTGTTGTTGTTCATGTGTATTTGAAATTTCAAAGAATTTCTCCATTTTTTAATTAATAAACGTGTAAATGCTGGAAAAAAATTTTCAATAGTGAAAAATAGTCTACACATTTTGAGTGCATTAAGAAAAAG
>NW_015733701.1:0-341 GCF_001515625.1 Sinocyclocheilus rhinocerous
CCACATGCATCGTAGATATAAATTTTTGGTCATACCGCCCAGCACTACCGTAAATGTTTAAATTAATAATATTATATAATATTAATATTTTGAATTTATTTCGAATTATATGTATTTCTTATATAAAATATGATTTTACTACTTATTTAACACTCCTGAAATGTTTAAATTAATAATATTATACTATATAATATTAATTATACTATATAATACAAATCATATTTGTAATTCATTTTGAATGATATATATTTCTTATGTACAATTTACATTTTCTAAAATCAAAAAAATTTTTTTTTAAATTAATTTATTAAACACTGTCCGTCTACTATTTGTATTATTTA
>NW_015733702.1:0-341 GCF_001515625.1 Sinocyclocheilus rhinocerous
TTAAGCATTTTAATTGCCCCTATTGCTGAAAATACATTAAATAAACCTTTAAATGATATACTCACTGTTGTTAGTCTTGTAAAATCTTCAGACTTCAATAACAACTCAGCAGCTGTTGTCTCTTGGATCGGGCAGAAGATGCTCTTTTATAGGGCTCTGAAACTAAACTGCAAGTCTAGACACGTATAAAATCACACAGGTCTACAATGAAACTACAAGGATTTTCTTCCATGTAACTTACTTGATCATGCAAATTCATTGATATCAAGAGATCAGAATTGTGTTGGGTGTGTACTTTAACTTTGACATAGCCAACATGGTGTGCTTAATCAGTGAATATT
>NW_015733703.1:0-341 GCF_001515625.1 Sinocyclocheilus rhinocerous
CTACTCTAAAGCTGTCAGGAAGTCTGTCAAGAGTCTCAAATTCTTTAAAAACTGTCAACAATTCATGAGCTAAAATGTCCCAGAAAGTCAGATAAAACTCAAGGGGAAGTCCGTCCATGCCGGGGGACTTCCCCTTTTTAAAACCTTTTAAAGCTTTTTGCATTTCTAAAAGTGTCAAATCCTGGGATAAAAGTGCATCTGGGCTCTTAACCTTTTTGTCTAAAAAGGTTAAAACTTCCCCTAAAACACCATCATGAACTTTTTTTGAACTATATAAGTTATTATAAAAGTTTTCAGTTTCACTTAAGATCTCTTCTGTGCTACTTGCTTCCCTCCCACTA
>NW_015733704.1:0-341 GCF_001515625.1 Sinocyclocheilus rhinocerous
AAAATGTGAAGTGCACATTTTACACAGCATTTATAGCAGCTCTAAAGTTAACAAATAAAATATATTTATTACTTTTTTTGTTGTAAAAATGAAGTTGCCTCTTTCACAAACACACAATCAGTTCTAAATATTGATGATTGTTTTGAAACTCACCCCCACGCTGAGTTTCCTTCTCAGGGATTATTCAGCAGCTTTCTGTTTCCATACTTCAGAAAAGCAGTGAGCATAACAGGCCATAAACATGACGTAAGATACAAACATGTAGGTGTGTTCAGAGCTTGAAATTGAATTACGTCATAGTGGAATTATGTACTTTGTTCCCTAATGCTTCTATTATTATT
>NW_015733705.1:0-341 GCF_001515625.1 Sinocyclocheilus rhinocerous
TAAACGGTTTTAATGCATACCTGCCAGCCAATCAGAATCGAGTATCTAGACAGACCAGGGTATAAAGCTGTTTTCAATGCTATTGACCCACGAACATTTCCTGTTTATCGTAAAACTATTTCAAAACCGTAACAGGAGGCGATTTAGTCATAACTAACATTAACACAGCTGTCATAACATGTTTTTTAGCGACAACAATTTCCCCTCCGCGCTCCAAGCATTCAATAATCACTCCTCTCCAGCTCCGTTCCAGGTTCAGCATATTCCGCTCCCGCTCCACTCCTCGCTCCACTGATCAGAAACACCGCACCACGGCTAAATTATTTCACTATGCTTGAAAA
>NW_015733706.1:0-341 GCF_001515625.1 Sinocyclocheilus rhinocerous
CTGAAGGAAATGTAAATTCATGTCTGTATAGTAGAGGGCGCAGCTCAAACCTTTCAACAGGATGGAGAAAAAAGTTCAATACTCTTCAGTATAAGAATTGGATCATCCAAGGTCAGCAGCAAAGACGGTTTATAAAATGGGATTAAATACATAAAGGATATTTGTGTTAACATATCTAATTATTGCGGGTTTGAGTTCCTCATTCTGAGGAATACTGAATCTGTTTTTGTGCAAGTGAGAAGTGTAAATGCATGTTCACATTGAGCGTAGAACTACAGTAACATCATGTTCACACGGCACACACAACGCCTCTGCATTTACTCCCGATTTCTCTCAACATG
>NW_015733707.1:0-341 GCF_001515625.1 Sinocyclocheilus rhinocerous
TAATTCAGGAATGAATCATTGCACTGTTGCTCTGAGATGCACTTGTAGAACACCAATACAGAACATAAATTTCACCAAAGGGTTTTTCCCACGTTCCAAAGACTGTAGTAGGTTCCTAGTGACCAGACTGACTTACTACAGGCAAGATTTTATCAATACTTTAAAATAAGTGTATGTACAGTACACACATATTTTATTAAATACATTACTGTTTTTCAAGAAAGGGTTTTTCCCATGCTCCAAAAGTTGTAATACGTTCCTTGTGGCCAGAGTGACTTAGTACAAGTAAGATTTTCCCAGTACCTTCCTTTATAAAATTAGGAGTTGATAAAATCTCAGCT
>NW_015733708.1:0-341 GCF_001515625.1 Sinocyclocheilus rhinocerous
TAATGAGTAATATATTACATTCTTCGAGTAACTAGCCCAACACTGTTAGACAGACATATAAATCATATATTTAAGACAAGTTTGAACATTTGAATTTATTTAGCTGGACTTTTGACTTTAAAAAAAGTTCAAATATACATACTTTACATGACAGCAGACAAATACTTTTGAACTTCAGAAATATGTTCAGATTTTTGGGCAAGGAAGATAAATAGAGTAATGGGATGATAGATCTTTTCTATTTATCTGGAATTACACTTTGTGTGCCACCCCTTTCCCACAACACTCTTCAAGGGTGCAAAAAAAAGGCATTAGGACTTTTCTCAGTCAGTCTATGCATA
>NW_015733709.1:0-341 GCF_001515625.1 Sinocyclocheilus rhinocerous
TACAAGTGAATTTAGGTATCCTAATGCTATAATGTATATTCATTTTGAAGTTTACATTAACATTTTTTAGTAATTAGTGCTTTTAAAGATTACATTTAAATGAGCATTAGATGATAAATGCAAAAAAAAAATCTGTAATATTCACTGATAACTGATATCCTGTGCATCCCTCAGCTATATAGTAATTGTTTAGTTTTATAGTATAGCATGGTATTACTATCTGATGCCATCACTGTACAGTAGTGTAGTCTTCATGCTGATTGTGTGTGTGTGTGTGTTTGAGTGGCAAGTCCTTTGCTCTCCACGGGACCATAATTTACTCCCACCCCTCTCTACCCAGA
>NW_015733710.1:0-341 GCF_001515625.1 Sinocyclocheilus rhinocerous
ACAATTAGTTCAAAACACTGATTCATTCAGGAATCAAGTCATTGAATTATCTACACAACCAATTCAATAAAAAAAAACCTGAATAAATTCTGGAATTAAACGATAACAGTCACTGAATCATTCAATCAAACTATTTGTAAAATAAAATAAAATAAATAATACATGACTGTATTTGTTGCTGTTATTTATAAATTAATAATAAAAATTATTTTAATAATTATATTTTTTATTATTTTAATAATTATGTTGTTATTAAGTTTATCAAGTGAAAGAAATTACATTGTTTCAGTGAAATTAATTACATATCCAATTTGTTTTATTATGCACTATATAGTAAGCAA
>NW_015733711.1:0-341 GCF_001515625.1 Sinocyclocheilus rhinocerous
ATAATAATAATTTGCCATGGTAAATGTTTGGGATTATGTGGAATTTCTGAAACAAACTTGTGTCATACTTGGCGGCTAAGACACTACTGTTCAAAAGTTTGGGATCAATAGGAAAAGAAAAAAAAAAGATATTTTTGTTCAGCAAGGACACATTAAATTTATAAAAAGTAACAGTAAAGACATTTATTAAAGTATCCTGAAAAAAAAAAACACTGTTTCTACAAAAAAATATTAAGCAGTGTAACTGTTTTTAGCATTGATAATATTAAGAAATGTTTGTTGAGCAGCAAATCAGAATATTAGAATGATTCCTGAAGGATCATGTGACACTGAAGACTGGA
>NW_015733713.1:0-341 GCF_001515625.1 Sinocyclocheilus rhinocerous
GCTAGCAACATGTTAGTAGCATGCTAATCATGCTAGAAACATGCTATTGACATGCAAGTAACTGGCTAATCATGTTAGCAACGTGCTATTTATTTGTTAATCATGATAGCAACATGCTAGTAGCATGCTAATTATGCTAGCAACATGCTAATCATGCTAGAAACATGCTATTGACATGCAAGTAACTTGATAATCATGTTAGCGACATGGTAGTAACTTTGCTAATCATGCTAGCGACATGCTAGTAACTTGCTAGTCATGCTAGCAACATAATAATCATATGGTAATATTGCTAGCAAAATGCTAGTAACATGCTAATCATGCTAGAAACATGCTAGCAA
>NW_015733714.1:0-341 GCF_001515625.1 Sinocyclocheilus rhinocerous
AAAAGCATGACATTTGCAAAATACCACCCAAGTGCAGTGACATAGACAAAAATGCTACAGAAATTGTTCCTGAAGATGTAAGTTATGTCTTGTGGAAAAAGGATCAATTGTATAAAATAGCCTCTATTCTGTATATATTTCAGTCTCTATAGAAATATTTTTACAGGCCACATCAATAGGTACAACAAAGGTGACATTGGTAAAATCACAACACCAAAAATGACATCATCAAAGTGCAGTGATGCAGTCAAAGATGATACAAAAATTGCTGCTCAAGAGGTGAAAAATAAGATGTTCTGGGTATTCATTTGAGTTTCAAAACCAATTTTCCAGATGAAAAC
>NW_015733715.1:0-341 GCF_001515625.1 Sinocyclocheilus rhinocerous
TCAAGATCATTTGTGATTCATAGATTTCACATCTGAAAGAGACGCGTACGTTCATTTTATGAATCACACGTACACATATTTGAGAAATGATCGTAAGATCAATTTTAGGATGGTTTCTGCGCAGCATTTCATAAATGAGGCCCCTGATTACCTAAAACCTTCAGTTTTGTTCAATCTTTTGCACACTTGCTTGTCTGAAAGATAGAAGTGAATATCATGAAAACAAGAAGGAGGAGGAGATGGAGAGTGGTCTAAAGATGTCTCAGCAGTCTGCTTCACTATTGCCAACATCCACATGCAGGTTCAGAGACACACATCCAGCAGAGGTCAGCACCTCCAGC
>NW_015733716.1:0-341 GCF_001515625.1 Sinocyclocheilus rhinocerous
TCAGTCTGGGCTTCGATATCGGGAACGACGCACAGGTACACACACCAACACCAGTTAGGGAGTTCAACCATTAACCACACTCTTTTTGTTTTTTTTTCCTCTCTCTACTCTCTTTTCTATTCTTCTTTCGCTCTGTCTCGTTTTCTCTCAAACCTTCCTCTAATATGACTTCCTTGAACCAATACTCCTCCCGTCCTCTTTCGCTCTTCATCTTTCTCTCTACTACTACCTGGTTCTGTTTGTCCCTGGTGGGTTCCTGTAGAAGAGAACAGGCATGATGGATGCAGAAGACTTCAGAGCCTGCCTCATCTCCATGGGTTATAATATGGTAAAGCAGAGAG
>NW_015733717.1:0-341 GCF_001515625.1 Sinocyclocheilus rhinocerous
ATATAGCGCCATTGCACTACGGGCATCCCGAGTTCGAATCCCGGCTCAAGGACCTTTCGATCCCACCCCTCCTACCACTGTTCCCACTTCACTTCCTGTAATCTCTACACTGTCCTGTCATAACAAAGGCAAAAATGCCAAAAATAAATCTTTAAAATAATAATAATAATAAAAATGAAATAAAACAAAATAGTTTTAAATATATAAACAATTTATTTTGTAATTATGATTATTTTAGTGTTTATCTATTTGGTTTATTTTACTTGTTTATAATTAAAATGTGTAATATTAATAATATACAGTTAAAATTAAAGTTGACAGCATATTCTTGATATTCTATC
>NW_015733718.1:0-341 GCF_001515625.1 Sinocyclocheilus rhinocerous
TAGGTACAAAGGTGTACCTTTTGAAAAGGTACCACCCCAGTGACAGCTTTTGGACCTTATTTTCTGACTAATTCTGTATAACTGTGTACATAGTATTTGTATATGATTATAATTTTTTATTAGCATTTTTAATTAGCTTTTTATATTTTCAGTTTTCATTTAAATTTTTATTAATTTTGTAATGCGTGTTTGTCGTTTTAATTTTTTTTCTTTAATATTTATATTTAGGTTTAATTTTTATTTTATTTCAGTTTTTTAGATTTAATTTCAGTTTTTTCATAATTTTGTTTATTTATTTTTATTTCCAGTTAGTAGCTAATTTTAGTGCTTCAATTTTTTTT
>NW_015733719.1:0-341 GCF_001515625.1 Sinocyclocheilus rhinocerous
AAGCATGCTTACCTTGAGTCACCAGCCAACCTGAAGATCAGTGACAGAGCTTTCACTATGTTGTGTTTCTCAATAGAGCGGGTGAGGTAGTCAGCCACCAGTGACTTGTCCACCTCAGCCAAACTCTTTGACGCCGTCTCAAACTTTGTGGGCCTTTTGACTGGTCACTGGCTTGAGTTGGTATCTGAAATGCCGATAGCATATTAATATTGATTTTCACATGATATAGCTATTAATAGAAATACATATTGTATGGGGAAATGAGGGTTAACTTACTTTGTGTGAAGCCGGTTTAAGTCATTTGAGGCATTGAAGATGGGCTTGCCCGATGAGACAAAAAA
>NW_015733720.1:0-341 GCF_001515625.1 Sinocyclocheilus rhinocerous
GAATTCAAATAACATTCACCTTGTTTTTGATAAAACTCTGTGCTGATCAACATCCAAGAATAATCCCAATTTAGCACTTCGTTTTTCATTAGTTGTGCAAGTCCAGAACCATCAAACCTCTTCTTAACCCTCCAGGAGTCCTTCCACTCATTCGCAGGATATCTTTCTTTGAATGTCTGAGAATCAAATGATCTGCTAAATGCATTCGATGCTCTGCAAAGTTCCTTTCTGCCTTTGATTTCCATTGATTTCTCAAACCATGCATGCTCACGTTGGAGATCCTCCAAGCTGGAGAGCCTCCAAGAATCAGTCCATGCCGTCATGGAGGGTCTATCATGACG
>NW_015733721.1:0-341 GCF_001515625.1 Sinocyclocheilus rhinocerous
CAGGAGGACGCCCGGGATTTGGATGCCCTGTGTCTGGCCAAATCACACTTTGAGCTGAAGGAATATGATCGAGCTGCGTATTTTCTCCGCGGCTGCCGGAGTCAGAAAGCATATTTTCTCTATATGTATTCGCGCTACCTAGTGAGATGTTTGGCTCTTGTTTCCGTGTGAATGTTTTAGATCCGTTCTCTTCGGAGATGAAATGTGAACAAAGCAATATGCTTCTTTATTCTCTCAGTCAGGCGAAAAGAAGAAAGACGACGAGACCGTCGACAGCCTGGGTAAGAGTAAGCGTCTTAAACCGTGTTCCCGGCGGAGATGGTCTCGTCATCAGCATGTGT
>NW_015733722.1:0-341 GCF_001515625.1 Sinocyclocheilus rhinocerous
ACCGCCGATCGATCATCCCAACGTGATTATCGGCCGATAGTGATCTGTAGCCGATCAATCGGAGCACCCCTAATGTTTACATTGACCTGAGCAGAGATGAAGAACTTGTTTGCAGTTTACACTGAAGTGTAGCCTGCAACTGAAGACAACAGCGAGAAATGTAGGTCAAGAGGGCAGCGAAGGTGCTGAGTTAGACAAGCTCACAGAGTTAGTAGGTTAAATAACTGCCGTTACATCGCTCTGACAGCCACTCGCTTCAGCTGTCAGCTCGTGTACATTTAAAATGCAAGGCCGCGTGATTTTTTTCATACAAAGAGATCATGTAACTATAACTCTGACCA
>NW_015733723.1:0-341 GCF_001515625.1 Sinocyclocheilus rhinocerous
GAATTCAAATAACATTCACCTTGTTTTTGATAAAACTCTGTGCTGGTCAACATCCAAGAATAATCCCAATTTAGCACTTCGTTTTTCATTAGTTGTGCAAGTCCAGGACCATCAAACCTCTTCTTAACCCTCCAGGAGTCCTTCCACTCATTCGCAGGATATCGTTCTTTGAATGTCTGAGAATCAAATGATCTGCTAAATGCATTAGATGCTCTGCAAAGTTCCTTTCTGCCTTTGATTTCCATTGATTTCTCAAACCATGCATGCTCACGTTGGAGATCCTCCAAGCTGGAGAACCTCCAAGAATCAGTCCATGCCGTCATGGAGGGTCTATCATGACG
>NW_015733724.1:0-341 GCF_001515625.1 Sinocyclocheilus rhinocerous
TCTTTAAAACCAAAACACAGCAAATCCGATTGCGTAAAACGTACAGAGTCGAGTGCTGTCACTCAGACAGGTGTGATTTCTCGTCTGTCAGTGATATATCTGTCAGGTAGTACTGGCATTCTGTGCGGTATTCCACAAAAATCACTTACAGCACTACGAAAAGAGCAACATCTGAGCAATAAAATATTCAGACTTACACAGAGTCACGCTTAGTCACCAAATATTCAATGCATCCCAGAACAAAAGATTCACTGCAAACACAGCGCAAAAAGAACAACAAAATATGAAGGTGTGAAAAGAGAAAATGGATAAGAAACAGAAAACACATATTATGAAAGAGA
>NW_015733725.1:0-341 GCF_001515625.1 Sinocyclocheilus rhinocerous
TCTGCTGCTGGAAGAAGAGGCTGTTCTGGGTGGCGTTACGGCACAGTCAGCGGCATCCCTGTTAATTCAGCGATTCCCCTGGGTGCTTCATCTAGAAGAGCACTTTCTGATCACGGACGGCTCGCGTCTTTTTAAAGACGCCGTTTCGTCCGTGTCCTCTTGGTTGCGGTCATTTCCTGTCCTCTGTCGAGAACCACGATCATTGTCTTCGGTGTCTGGGCATCCAGCACGCTGAAGCTGCGTTCATGGATGGTTCATGCGTTCACTGTGAGAGTGTGACCATGGCAGCGCTGCGTTCGCGCCTCTCTCTCCTCACAGGGATGGGAGGGGCTCCCTCTGTC